>NC_086448.1:400313102-400613102 GCF_028390025.1 Pseudophryne corroboree
CCAACTAGTCACCCCTGGCTGGGGTACCCTGGGGGAGTGGGGACCCCTTCAATCAAGGGGTCCCCCCCCCCAGCCACCCAAGGGCCAGGGGTGAAGCCCGAGGCTGTCCCCCCCCCCATCCAATGGGCTGCGGATGGGGGGGCTGATAGCCTTTGTGATAATAAAAAGATATTTTTTCCATTAGTACTACAAGTCCCAGCAAGCCTCCCCCGCAAGCTGGTACTTGGAGAACCACAAGTACCAGCATGCGGGAGAAAAACGGGCCCGCTGGTACCTGTAGTACTACTGGAAAAAAAATACCCAAATAAAAACAGGACACAGACACCGTGACTTGTACAACTTTATTACATACTGCCGACACACACATACTTACCTATGTTGACACGCCGACTGCCACGGTCGCCGACGATCTGAGGGTACCTGTGAAAAAATTATACTCACCTTCCAGCGTCCAGAGGTACATCCACGTCCAGAGGTAAATCCACGTTCTTGGCAAAAAAACAAACCGAACACCGATCCATACCGGACTAGAAAGGGGTCCAATGTTTTCACATAAGACCCCTTTCTCCCGAATGCCGGGACATCACGTGACTCCTGTCACTGACGTCCCTTCAGCCAATCAGGAAGCGCTACTTCCGTGGCGCTCACCTGATTGGCTGTCCGCTGTCTGTACTGTGACAGCGCATCGCAAAGCCGCTCCATTACTTTCAATGGTGGGAACTTTGCGGGTAGCGGTGGGGTCACCCGCCGGTCAGCCGCTGACCGGCGGGTGACCTCACCGCTAGCCGCTAAGTTCCCACCATTGAATATAATGGAGGGAGCTGTGCGATGCGCTGTCACAGTGCAGACAGCGCTCAGCCAATCAGGTGAGCGCAACTTGTTGCGCTTCCTGATTGGCTTAGAGACCTGTCAGTGACAGCTGTCACTGACAGGTCTCATTCGTGGAAAGGTGTCCCATGTGTCAGCATGGGACCCCTTTCAGTCCGTTTTTGGTGCGGGTATTTGCGTTTTCTTATTTTGCCAAGTCCGTGGATTTATCTCTGGACCATGGTTGAGGTGAGTATTTTGAACTTTTCTTTACAGGTATCTGTGGATTCTACATGGAGAAGAGGACCGATGTCGGCGTGTGAACATAGGTAAGTATGTGTGTGTCGACGTATGAAATAAAGTTTTACTGTCGACGGTGTGTGTGTCCTGTTTTTATTTGGGTATTTTTTTCCCAGTAGTACTACAGGTACCAGCGGGCCCGTTTTTCTCCCGCATGCTGGTACTTGTGGTTCTCCAAGTACCAGCTTGCGGGGGAGGCTTGCTGGGACTTGTAGTACTATTGGAAAAAACAATATCTTTTTATTATCACAAAGGCTATCAGCCCCCCCATCCGCAGCCCATTGGATGGGGGGGGGACAGCCTCGGGCTTCACCCCTGGCCCTTGGGTGGCTGGGGGGGGGGACCCCTTGATTGAAGGGGTCCCCACTCCCCCAGGGTACCCCGGCCAGGGGTGACTAGTTGGATATTTAATGCCACGGCCGCAGGGCACGGCATAAAAGTGACCCCCGGCTGTGGCATTATCTGTCCAGCTAGTGGAGCCCGATGCTGGTGTTAAAAATACGGGGGACCCCTACTCTTTTTGTCCCCCGTATTTTTGGCACCAGCACCAGGCGCAGAGCCCGGTGCTGGTTTTAAAAATACGGGGGATCCCCTGTCAATTTTTCCCCCGCATTTTTAGAACCAGGACCAGCTCAATGAGCCCGAGGCTGGTTATGCTTTGGAGGGGGGACCCCACGCCATTTTTTTTTATGATTTTACCCTTCCAGCATAAAAATAAAATAAAATAAAAAAAATATTTTAAAAAATATATAAATAATATTTGTGCCTCCCAAAAAAAAAAAAAGTACCTAATCCCTTCTAATATAAATAGATCTGCTATTCCCCAAAAAAAAAACACCAAAAAAAACATGTTTAAATTTTTTTTATTTGTTTTCACCCTCCAAAGTGTGGCGGATTGAAAATGACGAATTTGCGGTCTAAAAGCACTGCTGTCGAATTTCAAAACTTGAATTGAATATGCTTTGGTCGAATTGCAGCACTTGTATCATTGCAGAAAAGTCGAATTTGCAAAAATTCGAATTTCAAAAAGTCGAATTTTGAAAGTCCGGTTTTTGGTCGGAAAGCACTGGATTGCATAGGGGAATTTTTTTTTTGGTCGAAAATGACCCGTAATTCGACAATTTCGGGAATTCGACCACAATTGCATATACCCCATATTTATATTAGAAGGGATTAGGTACTTGGTTTGTCTTTTTTGGAGGCACAAGTATTATTTATTTAATTTTTAAAAATAATTTTTTAATTTTTATTTTTAGATGGAATGGTAAAATTCAGAAAAAAAATGGCGTGGGGTCCCCCCTCCAAAGCATAACCAACCTCGGGCTCTTCGAGCTGGTCCTGGTTCTAAAAATGCAGGGAAAAAATTGACAGGGGATCCCCCGTATTTTTAAAACCAGCACCGGACTCTGCGCCTGGTGCTGGTGCAAAAAATACGGGGGACAAAAAGAGTAGGGGTCCCCAGTATTTTTACACCAGCATCGGGCTCCACTAGCTGGACAGATAATGCCACAGCCGGGGGTCACTTTTATACAGTGCCTTGCGGCCGTGGCATTAAATATCCAACTAGTCACCCCTGGCCGGGGTACCCTGGGGGAGTGGGGACGCCTTCAATCAAGGGGTCCCCCCCCAGCCACCCAAGGGCCAGGGGTGAAGCCCGAGGCTGTCCCCCCCATCCAAGGGCTGCGGATGGGGGGCTGACAGCCTTGAGAAAATTCTGAGAATATTGTTTTTTTCCAGAAGAACTACAAGTCCCAGCAAGCCTCCCCCGCAAGCTGGTACTTGGAGAACCACAAGTACCAGCATGCGGGAGAAAAACGGGCCCGCTGGTACCTGTAGTTCTACTGAAAAAAAAATACCCAAATAAAAACAGGAGACAGACACCGTGAATGTAAAACTTTATTTCATACGTCGACACACACATACTTACCTATGTTCACACGCCGACATCGGTCCTCTTCTCCAAGTAGAATCCAGGGGTACCTGAAAAGAAAAGATAAATATACTCACCTCATCCATGGTCCAGAGATAAATCCACGAACTTGTCAAAAAAACAAACCGGACACCCGTACCACACAGACTGAAAGGGGTCCCATGTTGACACATGGGACCCCTTTCCCCGAATGCAGAGAGACCTCTCCGTGACAGCTGTCACTGAAAGGTCTCTTCAGCCAATCAGCGAGTGCAACGTCCTTGCACTCTGCTGAAGGGACCTCAGTGACAGGAGTCACGTGGGGTCCCAGCACATTCGGGGAAAGGGGTCTCATGTGTCAACATGGGACCCCTTTCAGTCCGCTGGATCGGGATTTCGTGTTTTTTTTTTGCCAAGTACCTGGATTATCTCTGGACGTGGATTTATCTCTCTGGACCCTGGCAGGTGAGTATAATTTTTTTCACAGGTACCCTTGGATCGTCGGAGACTGTGGCAGTCGGCGTGTCAACATAGGTAAGTATGTGTGTGTCGGCAGTGTGTAATAAAGTTGTACTTGTCACGGTGTGTGTCTCCTGTTTTTTTGGGGGTATTTTTTTTCCAGTAGAACTACAGATACCAGCGGGTCCGTTTTTCTCCCGCATGCTGGTACTTGTGGTTCTCCAAGTACCAGCTTGCGGGGGAGGCTTGCTGGGACTTGTAGTACTACTGGAAAAAACAATATTCTGTCATTTTTCTCAAGGCTATCAGCCTCCCATCCTTCACCCCTGGCCCTTGGGTGGCTGGGGGGGGACCCCTTGATTGAAGGGGTCCCCACTCCCCCAGGGTACCCCGGCCAGGGGTGACTAGTTGGATATTTAATGCCACGGCCGCAGGGCACTGTATAAAAGTGACCCCCGGCTGTGGCATTATCTGTCCAGCTAGTGGAGCCCGATGCTGGTGTAAAAAATACGGGGGACCCCTACTCTTTTTGTCCCCCGTATTTTTTGCACCAGCACCAGGCGCAGAGCCCGGTGCTGGTTTTAAAAATACGGGGGATCCCCTGTCAATTTTTCCCCCGCATTTTTAGAACCAGGACCAGCTCGAAGAGCCCGAGGCTGGTTATGCTTTAGAGGGGGGACCCCACGCCATTTTTTCAGGGTTTTTCACGTTTTTTCCCATTTTTTTAAATCGCGGCAAAATCCGGCAAATCGGCCGTTTTTCGCCCGCGGGACTGTCGAATCCGTTTTTCATTGAATATGGTGAATTCCGGCAGCCACCTGCCGGAATTCACCTTTCGAATTGTGTCGAATTAAAAAAATGGCGATAATTTGCCGCGATTCGCCGCTAATTGCATATACCCTTATGTGGGTGATTTGTCACTGAACTGGTGTTTTCCTCAATTTCAAATTACTGGAAGAGGGTGACCTGAGCTAGTAGGTTTTGCTGTGAATGCTCCACTTATTGACATTCATTTATTCATTCCACACAGCTGTGCTGTAATATGTCATGCCAGGTCAGTGTGCAGGCCAATGATACAGTGTGCAGGCCAATGATATTAGCATGCATTATTTAGCAAAGTTACAACTAAGGTGCTCATATTATAAAGATGGCACAAAAAAAAAGCAATTAAAATCTACAAAGAAGGGTATTTCAAATAGTTCAACAGCATTTAAATGTCATATTTCTGCTGCAAATCTATTTTTAATGATAGCATTTCTTTGTAATGTAAATCAGACTTGTCTGAATGATAACATGTTAATCAAATGACTGCTGAATTACTGAACAGTCATCAGTACTTTCAATGTAGTATGTCACTTTAGTATACCAATTAGATTTTTATTTTTTTGACAGACCTATACAAGTGAACAGCCAATAGAAATGAAGAGACAGATCAAATTAAATCACTTATATACAGAAGTATAATGTATATACTACTATTAACAGTTATTTATACTGTATAGTGCACAAAAATTATGTAGTGCTTTACAGAAAATATTTCAGTCCTTCAATCCCTGCACTCAGGGGAGCTTACACTCTATGGGCCTAATTCAGACCTGATCGCAGCAGCAAAATTGCTCTCTAATGGGCAAAACCATTTGCAGTGCGGGGGGGGGGGGGGGCAGATATAACATGTGCAAAGGAATTCAGATTTGGGTGGGTTATTTTGTTTTTGTGCAGGGTAAATACTGGCTGCTTTATTTTTACACTGCAATTTAGATTTCAGTTTAAACACACACCACCCAAATCTAACTCTCTCTGTACATGTTATATCTGACTCACCTGCACTGCACATGGCTTTGCCCAATAGAGAAAAATGTTGCTGCTGCGATCAGGTCTGAATTAGGCCCTATATTCTCTATCACATGGACATACATACATACATACTAGAGTTATTCTTTTGTCAGAAGCCAATTAATGTGTCACTTTGTTTTTGGAGTATGGGAGTACACAGGCACACCAAGAGGCATCCCACTGTAAACAAACATGTGCATAGTTGTGCACATACAGTATGTGTTTATATATTTCTACAAAATATTAGCATCATTTACCATACAATGATTTATAATAAAAATGTTACATACAGATGTTACAACAAATTACATTTATAACAATGTGCTAAACACCCCTCAACCTTATAACCCCCTAGCAGGGCTGGTTCTAGACTTTGTGGTGCCCAGGGCAAAAGTTTCCTTTGGTGACCCTCCCCCCTCCAAAAAAAAAAAAAAAGGGACAGTGTGCAAAAATATATGGATTGTGTGCATCCATATGCTGACAGTTTTCATCTGAAACCCTTGAAACAGGGATTTCCATTCTCCCAACTTTTATGCATTGTAAGGATTACTTCAGATGACACCAATTTCAAGGTAGCACTCTACAAAATGGGAGATGACTTTGTTCAAAGGGGTTATCATAAAGAGGAAGTTAAAAAAGCGACAGAGAGATGTTTATCGCTCAATAGAGAGACACTCTTATGGGGTGTTAAATTGGAGAAAGAAATTAATCGATTAATCTTTTGGGCACATTTTGCCAGACCAAGCTATTATTTGTGTATGAAAGGAGCAGTAACCTTAAAGATCAGGTGACCTATTCTGATATTAGCCCAACAGTTGGCAGTACATGGCTATCACTGAAGAATGGCTCATACCGATGTAATGGCTGTGTGAATTGCCAAGACTTATTGACAGGGATACCTTTTTTGATTTTAAGACCGGTGTGAAACACAGCTTAAACACAATGTGACGTGTGAGAGTAAATATATTGTATACTTGATTGTCTGCCCCTGCTAAATAATCTATATAGGTAAAATAATATGGATGCTTAAGGAGCGTATCACAATGCATCGATCATGGATTAAAAAAGTGTTGTTCAAGATAGATCTTAACATACCACCTGTTGCCAAACATTTTTTTGAGGCAGGACATTCAATTAAGGATTCCAAGTTAATGTGCCTGGATCAAAAGGGGTGGTGACAGTCACAAGAAACTACTTCAGAAAGAATGTGAACTAATTTATGAGGGGTTGAACGTTAATGTATTTTTGTGAGATAGGAAGCACTAGTGTACTTTATGAAGGGCTGTTCGTTCTTGGTAATCTTTGTATGTTCAGAGGAAGTTGGTGAAAACCACTAGTGGGTTATACACCTGCAAAGATTTAGTGTGTGGCGCACTCTTTTGTTAAATGTTCTGATGAAATATTTAAAACTTAACTTTTATTAATATATTCATAAGAAATTGGTGGTAAAACAATAAATCTGTTTTCCTGGAAGTTATAAAAATCTATAATAGAGAAAACTCTATAAAGTAAATATTAGGAAAATATGTGATAGAGAAACTCTATATAAAATATGTTATCACCCTCCTATAGTTTCAGAATTTAGAACACTTCTTAACCATAATTAGTCTTCGTTATATATGGAGTGAGGGTGAGAAACATGTAGGTATAGCGAAATATATAAATTTAACAAATTAGTACATACATATAGGTTGTGGCAATATTTTAAATTCAATAAGGTCTGGAGATGTTTCTATAAAAAAATCTTAATCTCCTAAAGTAAAATATTGCCTGCGGCTCCCTGAGCGGTATTCCTCTTATTTGCAGCATCAATTGCTACATATTGACAATATTGGAATAATTCAGCTGGAGATCATTGTACAAATATGAATGTTGCCATTTGATAAAGACTCAGGTAATGGCTAAACTGATACAAGAGTTTGAACTAAGGTGAAATAATTACTGTTTATCAATAACAAACAACAGTAAGATGGTTTAGTTGGATAACACTATACAGATACAAATGTTGCCATTCGATGGAAACCACTGCACAAATACAAATGTTGCCATTCGATGGAAACCACTGCACAAATACAAATGTTGCCATAGTTGATAGCTGAACTGATACAACAGTTTAAGCTGAAGTGATACAGTATTCATTTATTACTGTTTGACAAAGAAATAGATGATAGCTGTGCTGCTCATGACATACAGTATATTATAATCACTGAATGACTGCCCAAACAGTGATATGGATCGGCAAGGATTGTATAAGACTTAGCCCCATTCAGAAAAATCCATACATTTGATTATGAGGTATCAGCTTGAACCGATGTCTCAGGGATATTAATCATCCCACATAATACATATGTCTTAACAAACATTCGGGCAAAAAACAAAGTGAGATCCCATTCAGTTGTACAGTCACAATTCAGTATCTAGTATCTAGAAAGTGCTGCATATTTCACATGTCCCTGATTTGCATAAGGTAGTCTTAGGCAAAAGAACAAAGTCCCCTCAGGGCCTGTTAGTTCCCCGGCTGTTTTTGCATATAACTTAGGTCTCTCTTGCATCCAGGATTATTGCATCTATCACCACAATTATTGGAAAACACCTTTTGTAATATCTGATTTCAGAATAAACAGAGTATTTGCTTATGACTCCGGCACCCCCTGTATGCATTTTTTCAATACCAAGTAAATCATATGAATCTATATCTCAACAGGAATTTTTCAATAATACGCTGACCATATAAACCTCTGTATAACAATGAAAGTCGGTGTGTCTATCATAACTGATGCTGGCAAGCAATTGTGCAGTGTCAGATAGTAGAGTAAAGTAGAGTAAATGTGTCCAGATGCGATCGCGGCCCCCCCTTCTACTTTTGCATCATGTGCCTAAGCAGTGAATGAGGTCAATGAGAGTGGGGAGAGACGCCGGCACCGAGATGGAGGGATAGATGCAGAGCATCAGTGGAACTTACTGAGCAAGATCAGGATCTTTAAACAATCTTGGAGGAGCTCTCTTCGGATTCCGCATATGGCACCAGCCGAGAAATGGGCAGGTTTATCTGCAGAAAGATATCAACTTTCTTTCCCCAAGACCAGGTCTGTCCGGTGGTCAAGATCTTTATGGACATGGTTAGTAAAGATCTGGACAAGATACAGAGACGAAAGCCCAGATACATGGACAATCTTAACTGAAAAGAAAGAAAAGCACTAAATGAGATCAGCAGATGGGAAGATGTAGTCATAAAGCCCTCGGACAAAGGAGGAAATGTTGTCATATGCCTAAGGAAATGTATATCAAAGAGGCCATGAGGCAACTCAATAACTCTGGATGTTATACCAAGACACTGTTTAATCTGACAGACAATTGCAGATTATCCCTTAACCGTATAATTTCAAGATCCTTGGCAAATGGAGTGATAACTAAACATGAACATGACTACCTCTAAGTAGAACATCCAAAGACTCCAACTTTTTATCTTCTCCCGAAGGTATATAGAAACATAAAAACTCTTCCCGGTAGACCAATAGTGTCTGAAATGGGGGGGGGGGGGGGTGTATCTGAAAAAGCAAGAACTTTCATTGATATCCATCTGCGAAACCATGTTACAAGCCTGCCCTCATATGTATGAGATTCGGGGGATGTAATCATGAAGTTTCATGATGTAAAATTGGAGGAAAATTATCTCCTGGTAAGCCTAGAAGTTGAATCCCTGTACATTCATGGTCCGAGTGAATTCAACTCCTTTCTGTTACAGCTGTTACACTTCATTCTTCACAAAAACATATTTACATTTGCAGATATGTTCTATGCCCAGATACGGGGAACAGCTATGGGCGCAGAATGTGTGCCAACATATGTCAACCTCTATTTGGGATGGTGGGAGAGGGAGAGAGTTTTCACTGAAGAAAATTAGATTTTCACGAGCAGGATAATAACATGGATGCGATACATAGACAATATTTTTTTCATCTGGGAAGGAGAGCAAAAACTGCTGAAGGAGTTTATATGGAAACTTAATAACAACGATCTTAATTTAAAACTAACACATGAAATCAGCAAGGACGAAATTCCCTTCCTGGATCTTAAAGTCTATAGGGGTGCTAATGGGGTGCTGGCCACAGAACTCTATAGAAAAAGTACTGCAACAAATAGCCTACTCCTAAGCTCCAGCTCACACCTACTGGCTACAATGCAAAACATACCAAGGGGTAAATTCCTGAGACTCAGGCGGAATTGTACAGATGATGGGATATATAAGATCAAGAGAACAAAGTTAACAGAGAGACTCAAGGAGAGAGGATACAGTACCAGGTGTATCAAAAAAGCCAGTAGAGCCCTGCTCCATACAGACAGACAAACACTGATCTTCCAGGAAACAAAAGAACAAAACTACTTAAAGAAAGAAAAAAAAAACAGAATTGAGATTCGTTGGCAGCTTTTGCTAAGAATGGAGAGAGATTAAGAATGTCATTAACAAACACTGGCCGATATTACTCAATGACCAAGATCTGGATAATAACCTTGGATCCTCAGTGGCAATGAGCTGGAGAAGATCGCCCAATCTAAGGGGCAAATTAGTCAGCAGTCATTTTTGACGAACATCAAGAAGTGAAAGTAAAATCAAAGGTACAGTACATACCCATGTGGTTCCTACTGAGTATGTGAACATGTGGAAACAAGACCTGTCATTGAAGACAGATACGGGGTAGGAATCAAAATTAAGGAATTCTCGATTTGCTTAACATCTAACGTTGTGTACTGCATTCAATGCCCATGCAAGATGTCATATGTAGGTATGGCCACAAGAATGGTCAAAACACGCATCATGGAACACATGGGTAATATCAGAAATGTGGAAACGGATCTGTCCAGATTTAGACAAATCACCTCTGTCGCAAGACATTTCCATCGTGAACATTCCGGATCTCCCTGGGAACTCAAATTCTTCTGTCTTGAAAGACTAAAATTGGGCATCAGAGGGGGGGACTCCATGAGAGAGTTGCAGAAACTGGAAAGTAAATGGATTTTCAAATTAAATACCATGGCGCCCAAAGGTTTAAATCAAAACATCAACTTTAGCGTCTTTCTTCCTGTTTAGTTTATTTCCTAGTCTATCTCCTACAAAAATGTTTTGACATGGCTTCTTTCAAATAGATCAACAGTCATCTTGCAATCCTTCATTCCCTACCTTTTGGAACTCTAAAACTGATGCATGTAACATTTTCTGAAGAGACACATGATGAATAAGTCTCTGCTCTTCCAACATCAAGTTGGTCTCTCCCTTTTCTTCCCCCTCAATAAAGTAATGAAGTGTTTCTTTAACACTAGAATATCAAAACAATCTCCAAACCCTTCTTCTCCATGATACATATAACTGATTAATATCTGGATTTACTGACTTCTGGTATCCATTCAATTAATGACCTGACATACTCAAAATATTTGTTTGTCTAACCAATATCAACTTGGTATACACATAAAAATTGCTTGTTTTAAAAAATATCTAATGTGACGGATATTTAATATGTCTCCCACCAGTCTGCTTAATTCTATACCCTTCATGAATATTGAAGGTACCTTGTGGGATGCAATTAGCCCATAGGGAATACCTTTTAGAACTAAACATACTGTAATTATGTATGGTAACTTGTGATTTAGGTTTTCAATTAAATTGGAAACTTTCATCAACCATAATTATTTAATAGAACTTAAACTATTAGACTTCAGGTTTCCAACCGTATACTGGGAATCAGATTCTTTTATTGGTAAATGGGGTAATTCTCTTGTTAGAGATGAACAAGGGATCTCATTAATGAACACGAGTTTATAAACCAATGAATACTGTTATTATTAATCACAGTAGATAGGGAGAATTATAATGAGCACAACGTTAACCACACCGGATAGGGAGAATCATAATAAGCACAACGTACCGGTATTATATTTCACATATTATTGCACATATCCATTCAAGAATACTGAGAACTTATATACCCTCTTATTTACTCTATTTACACATTATCGTACATATCCCTTTAGGAACACTGAAAGCATATTATCTACTTTATATTCCATGATAGACTGACTATGCCTCAGTTTATAAATTATTTAATTTTTACCAGACTAAATTTAACCAGAAATTGCCGGACAAGATATTATGCAATCTTACCTATATGTCATACAATTTAGGAAAATACAGTGGATATATCATATTACAAGGATAGCTTACACTTTAATATGTGATTACCACTGATATCTAGTCTAAATACTGAAATACCTTCACTAAAATATTGAACAACTTCTGGCACACCTAATACGAATTTAATCAGGAGGATTCTCGATAGATCACCAAGTTCACATATTCATTTCTTTTCTCTTCTATCTATACTCAGCACTCACGCACCAATTTTTTCACCGTTTCCATGATGATTAGTTTTTAGCAATTTATTGAACAAACTTATTAGGATACATTTCATTATACTCACATCTGACGATTCCTCTGCACTCATCTATCACCAGCACTGTCAAAATAGACCCCTAGGATACATATATGAGGGTATGCCCTTACAGGAGTCTTTCTAAAATCTCACTTACCAAGGAACAACCGCTTTAATTGAATTTTATCTCACAGACACATCTCTTCTTTTCTTTTTTTCTCTATTACTATACTATTGTTAAGTTTACATTTCGTGACACATTTTTTGAATACACCTCTTTAATATCCAAAGTATAATTAATTAATTAACAACAGGTACATTATATATTGAAAATACAAATAAGAAATATTAGTTTATACATATATGTGGAATTTTCTTTATTATATACTATATACTAATTTCTCCCCCCTTTTTGCACAATTTCTGGCTCTTAGTGAGATCTTTGTGAACTACAATTTATTGGCATACCTACTTTTAATTTATTGATATACCTATATTTAATTGTTTGTACCAGGGGATCACCTATATCCACAATATTCCCTAAGATTAAATTAGAAACTAATGTGTAGGTAGATGAATGGAGACATTTAAACAACCCACTAATAATTATTTCCTTTAGTGGGTACAAGCCTATATATAGACAGAATCTTACCCATCACTGTAGAGACCAAGGTTATATAATAAATGTATTGTTTTCTATCTTTCTTCTCATTGTACTCTCATTTCAAAACATGTGTGATCATCACAGACTGATTAGTTAATTACACTTAGCAGCTGGGGACTGGAAGAATTTAATTGGGATCTGCAATATATTTATATCTTATGTGAATCACATAAGATCGACTGAATATATTATTGCTTGTTGTAATAATTACAATGTATCATATCATGCTACACGGAGTGCTTTCAAGCATCTATTTGACCGGCCCTGCATACTTGTTATAAATGCTGCTGGTAGGATGCTAACGTTATCGATGTGACCAAGCTACAGCAAAAATGTACGTACACCTCCTTCAGATGGGCGGGACACACACCCGATCTGGCTTCTAGCTTTCCAGCGGCTCCCTGCCTAAGACGCGGCTTTTCCTCTGCGGCGATCAATCTTTCACAGTGGCCGAAATCACACAGGTATTCTAAGCGGCTCTCTCATCCCTCACCGCTTGCCAGGCCCCCTGCAATGTGTTCTCATATCAGGGGTGGGCGTAAGAGATTGCGGGACAGCAGAAGCTGCTCGCTCTGCATCTAGACTTAACTGGCAGTAGACTGAACTGATGAGTGGGAAGTCGCTCTTACAGAAATACAATGCCCGCACATGAAATTTTGAGCGGTATTAATGCACGGTGTAAGAAAAGCTGTGAAATACTATTGAGTAAAATTACACATTCTAAACACATCACAAGCTGGAATACTAAAGGCGAGTTTCTGTATAAAGGTTGTGCTAAACCAGGATGCAACATGCTGGATTTAAATACGCAAAACCATAACGTGTCGAGTCGTAATACGCCAAATGGTTGGCATGAATTTATGCGTGCTATGCCTGAATTAAATATACAGTCCACTGTAGTTGTTAATGTTGCAAATAGACTACAACTAGACTGTTTAAAAGCAGAGATACGCGCAGGATCTCATGGCACTGTCATAGAACCAGCACCGATACAATCCCTTAAAAAAAGATGTATAAATGTTTTGGCTGCTTACTACCTAGGAAAAGAGCTGTAGATCTGTTTCAGGAATCACAGTGGTTGACTCTATAGCATATAACTATTTTAAATTGATTTTGTTTTTTTGTACATGAGAATTTGTGTTATTATTTTGTACCACAATATTTGTTTTGTAATAATACTAATTTGTATTAAGTCATAGTTTAAAATGTAAAGAAACGCTGTGTAATAATAATGCCACAGCTCTGTATCTGTATATAAACTTTTTATGATCCAATAAAAAATATCTGTTTATGATTTAGAAAACCCTGTTTTGTTCTTTGATTCTAATCAGGGAATTTGAAAGAAACTTGCAATCACACAGCATAAAGTTTAAAACATTGTTCTTTATTTTAAAATCAACATAGTTATACCGCATTGTACATAAAATGCATCAAACACAGCAGTTATTACAACAAGTTACACAGTTCTGTATATATTTATCCATATAATGACTCAAACAATGACTTCTTGGCATGCGCCTTACAAAGTTTGAAACTAAACGATCATTACGTTTTGTATCATTACTAAACCTGGTCAAGAAATCCTCATATTTGTAGTTTGCTTGCTTGCAACTGATGTTTTTGATGGCAAATACTTTTTGAATTAAAATGTAAACAATTGATTATATTCTTTGGGAAAATGGAACTGTCTGGGGAGAGGCCATAAGAATAAAAAAAAAATAACAAATGCCACACTCATTAAAATAAGCAGCCAACCAGTGTTCACCAGGTTCTTCGCTAGTATGAGTGTTGATTACAAATGTGTAAGGGTATTGTGTCAGTTTACCGTCCGGTAACATGTCACATGGATAGTTTCCTTTAAAAACATGTCACGTGCTTGGCATGGCTTACAGAATGCAATTTATCTGTAATGTGTTCATTTTTCAACAGTGTAATGGCGCTTGTTAAAATGACCGAAAAACATAAAAGTGAATGAATTCATTTATAGATAATCATACAACACATCGCACCTTTGATTAATTGCAATGATATTATCAAATAAAGCGTATATTACTACATTGACTGTCCGGTCCAACGCTTTTGCATAGTGGAATTCTGCACGTAAATTGCCTATTCTTGTTAGCGATAGGTGTTCCACGCACTCCTGTTCAGGCGACAGATTGAAAGCGTAAAGCGTGTAACCGTTGAGGTACTCTTCGCGGTCAGCAAGTATACCAGAAACTGATTTCTGCTTATTTGTAATCTGTATGAGTGACATGTATTCACTCACCGCATTACCATGTTCAAAGTCTGGTTGAAATGGCTTGGCCGGGTGCTGGGATCTTTCCAGGTAGAGAAATGCAAAGTTTAAGTTTTTATGTTCAAAACATAATGGGTTCCGATCATAGGTTCCTGAAAATGCTTTGTTGTCTACAAACACTTCTATGACTGTTTTTGGCACTGAGCCTAAAAACAAAATTTCTAAATTAAACATCTACTGCCTGTAGGACCACTGTAGATTTTCATCCCTACACGATCTATAGCGTATTTTGCGTTGCTATTTAGCAAAGTCTGCGCACGTCTGATCCGGCCGGCCGGCGAGACCTGAACCCTTTTCACAAACAGCGATGCTGCGATGATCTGTATTTTAAAGGCGTCTGCCTCTGCTGACATTAAGCAAAATGAGTCTTTGTTTCTGGTAAGTTTTATGTTCAAATCAATGCCGTTTAAGGTTAGTTTATGTTGATGAAAAAGGTTGCAGTGCAGAGGTCCCAGTAATTCAACTGTGCGACTCTGCGCCGTTGCTCTTGCGCATTTTATAAAGCCTGTATTTGCCCAATCCAGAGCCCTGGAGTTATGTTTTCCAGCCGCATCTTTGCAAAAAAAGCCTGTTGTGTGCTTTGTGGCTAAAGCATCAGAGCTGTAATTCAATATGGTTTCAATGTAGGCTCGATAGGTGTAAAGATTGTTGGATTGCAATATGAGACTGTCACCCAAAGAAACATCCACTGACTGAATAAAGTCTCTATGGGATAATTAATATGGGTTACCCGTGCCCCTTAGTGTATCGGATTGTTGTCGTATCGTACGATCTTACACATCACGTACAGCAGAGTGTTGTTCAGATCTTAGTAATGTTTGCCACTGGCCGCTATTTAAAATTCAAGCGGCGCTGACTCGGATATCGCTGCTAAAGGTTAAATTTTGATGTATAGACTTTTCTCCACAGTAGTTTGCATTGGTGGTACGTCAAAAATATCCAGTTCTGATTATGCGCATTCAACAACCATTGTGTATGAAAGACATGGTTAAAAAAATATCACCAACCCTTTGCGTCGATTTTGGTTTCTTATATAAGTTTCGATGTCTCTGGTTTTTGTTTAAAAGGGGCATACACTGAGGCGGAAATGCTGTAGACCGCTTCCGTTTTCTTTTAGCCATACCTTTTCTTGTATATATTAAACCAGAACCATCTTGTTTTGCTTGATTTGCTGCGTGTAATTTATTTATTGCGGCAGCTGTGGCTTGTCCAATGATGCCATTTGCAATATTATGTGCAGCGCTTTTCAGGTGTGGTTTAGCCAATTCTAGGACTCTTCAGAAAGAGGCACTGCTTTTCTGAACAGGCTTCGAAAAATACCACCTAAACTGCAACCGTACATCTGTGCGTTGCCGTGAAACCCATGTAAATCATTACTGGCTTGTGCTTTATTGTGCTTTTATTTATTGCGCGTACAATGCCGGATCACCATAGTTTTTAATGACAACCATTCTGTTAATTTAATAAAAATCGGTTTAGCGTCATCTAAAGTGTAGTTTCACGATCGCTTTCCCAAACTTAAATGAAATGTTCTTGTTCTGATCATTCTTCATCTCTATGGTTATCGTGTCAAAATGCGCTTTGCACAAAGACACGTAATCGGAATTCTCGTATCGAATTGTGACCATCTCATTGTTACAGCCCTTAATTTCAACAGTGCGCAGCAGCGGTACATAACTATCCCCGACTCCCTGGTGTTCGATAATGTCTGTGTACACATACAACGTATATTGACCCCCTTTGATGTCGGCGCATGGTTTAGAAATCTTAATTTTAGGCTGTAAACCCAGCATCCATGTCAGTTTAGAACCGGCGTTGATTTGATACAACTGTTTACTGTCACATGTTACAATGCATTAGTCTTAATCCAACCTCCACTTTCCTCAATTTCCGTGCTGTTTACATTCAGTAGCGCATCGATTGTTTAATAAAAACCGGGTTTAATGCACACACTCATGACTCTCACCACTGGCTGGTCCAATGTGCCACCCCATGATATTTGCAGCCTACAATCTTGTAAATCCAATGTATTCCAAGTGTGTGGGTATTGTATTTCTGTAAGAGTGACTTCCCACTCACCGGTTAAGTCTATCGCCTTTGACATGTTTGTTGCATAGTTAGAAACCCTATTTAGTGGAAATGTTTCTGCTGAGGCATTACTCGGCAAGGTTCAGTAGAACGATTTGTCATTCATCACTCACCTTGTTTAGAGAGCGCTGCTTTTAAATATCTTTTATCTCTGATGTGTCGACCCAACTGTTAAATTTAGCGGGATACCCACGCCACTTGACTAACGCGTATTTCCGGCCACTTACCATCTTATATTTAAAAATCTTTTCCACTTTGTAGATTCTATTATAGTTTTTTTGGTATGATTTTGGGGTAAAAACTACCGGTAATATCTTTGCCGTAGAGGTCCACCAGCATGTAAAGCGGCTTAAGACCTTTGGTATTCTGCTGCATATTACAAATATTTCCTCAGAAAAATTCTGTTCATATCCTTTCTGATATATATCCTTATATTTGGAAATACGTACATGATCACCAATCGCTAATCGTATCAGAGTTTTCTTAGTTCTAAAGTAATCTACCGTATTAAATATAAAATACTTTTACTCACATACAAGGCTATTAACCAAACTGCACCAACATACATCTCTTCACTCATCTCAAAATATCTCCCTACCCGACCTCTCCGCTATGCACAAGATCTACGTCTCTCATCCACACGCATTACTTGTTCACACTCAAAATTACAGGACTTTATCCGGGCTTCACCCACTCTGTGGAATGCCCTCCCACGCACAGTAAGACTCGCCTCTAGTCTCCAAACCTTTAAATGTTCCCTAAAAACTCACCTCTTCAGACAAGCCTATCAAATTCCAGACCCACCGACATAACCTTCAGTGCTTCCCTATCTAATTACATCCTCTGTAGAATATTCATAACATCACATATCTTGTCTTTCTTTAGTCTCACACCCTCCTGACACTTGGATAACTTTGTGGGGTATCATCATACAACCCATTAAGAACCTAGCAATCTGGTGGACCATTATGCAATAGGTAGCATCTATCCTTGTGTATCTATGCCTATTTCCCTATAGATTGTAAGCTTGCGAGCAGGGCCTTCCTACCTCTGTCTGTCTGTTTTTACCCAGTTTTGTTCTATTACTGTTGTTCTAATTGTAAAGCGCAACGGAATATGCTGCGCTATATAAGAAACTGTTAATAAATAAATAAATAAATGTCGTCTTGAAAATTCTCAAAGTGTTAGATGGCGTTACTTTGCTCGGTGTACACTTAATTGTTCTATGGTATGTGTTATTATAAAAGTATATGAAATTTTGTAAAACATTTATATATCTGTAAGTATTCTGAGCTGTGAAATAGCGCCACATACGTGTTTTTAAAGTAATATTGAAGCGTTCTATAATAGCTGCTGTCACATCATTATTGGTCACAAAATGCTGTATACAGTATCTTTCTAACACTTTTTTTAGAACTTCGTTGGTTGTTAGACTGATGGCCCATGCTCTCTCACTGAAAATATCGATAATGGTTAATATGTATTTAAAACCATCATTGTGTCATGCTTGCCTGATGTTGAGGCTCTAACAACTGAGGTTGGACCTGAGAGACAGCTGCCTGAGGAGAGGGAAGGCGAGGAGGCTGGATGTAATTCCTTCTTATGGGATGAAGAACTAATTATAATCGGAAGAAGAGACTGAGGATGATGAGGAAGATATAATATGATTTAATGAAGTAACGATGATAAACAAAGACTGAGGTCTTCCGAATGACTGAGCTGAAGAATGGAGTTTATGATTTTAAAACGAGACTGAACAACTCTGAATGATGAACTGAAGACTGTGACTGTGGCTTTAAGACGAAGCTGAAGAATGAAGACTGTGACTGTGGCTTTAAGACGAGGTTGAAGAATGAAGAATTGAAGACTGTGACTGTGGCTTTAAGACAAAGCTGAAGAATGAAGAACTGAATACTCTTGCTTTAAGACGAGGCTGTAGAATGCATCCGGTGTCCTACCGCTCACACCCCTGGATCCCCTCAATGGCCAGGGACCGTGTGGTTAACCCTCGAGTGGAGATGGGCTGTTAGCAACAGGACTGCGCAAGCAGGAGACCACCAGATGGTAGCAAATGAGAACAGGATACCTGGAGTAACCTGGGAGCACATACTGTAGCTGAGCACCTTTACCTGGGTAAGTAACTAGAAGCACTGGCCCTGCTGCTCAAAACCAGCTCCCTTTTATAAGGGAAGGCTGCCACGGATTAACTGAGGCAGAGAGTGGGAATTGCTATTAGACAGACTTTGGTCTCCAACATGGCAGCCTCCAGCACTAAGGACACACCAGGACACAGCACCCAGTATACTAAGCTCCAGTCCATGGCCTCTGGCAGCCAGAGCTAGTACCAGGACCCAGCACAGCAACTCCTTGCAGAAGCACTCTGTTTGCCCGGCCTCTGGTTCCTGGCATCCTCACACACAGCCCAGCGGCCCCCCCTTGCTGCAGTTCCACGTCACTGCAGCACCGCCAGCCACCGGGATGGCAAACCTTGTGACCGCACACCGGACGTAAGACTCTGGAGAGTGACTCATTGTACTTCGCAAGGTCTATGGGGGTCATTCCGAGTTGATCGCTCGCTAGCTACTTTTTGCTGCCGTGCAAATGCATAGTCACCGCCAAACACTGGGGAGTGTATTTCTAGCTTTGCAAGTGTGTGAACGCCTGTGCAGCCGAGCAGTACAAAAACAGTTTGTACAGTTTCTGAGTAGGTCTGAACTTACTCAGCCTCTGCAATCACTTCAGGATGTTTGGTCCCGGAATTGACATCAGACACCCGCCGTGCAAACGCTTGGACATGCCTGCATTTTTCCAACCACTCCCTGAAAATGGTCAGTTCACACCCATAAACACCTTCTTCCTGTCAATATTCTTGCGATTGGCTGTGTGAATGGATTCTTCATTATATCCATGGCCCAGCAACGATCCGCTTTGAACCCATATGACGCGCCTGTGCATTGCGCAGTAGTGGCCTGATCACTGCGCTGCGAAAAATGGCAGCGTGTGATCAGGTCAGAATGACCCGCTATGAGCAAGACCAGATCGCATTGCCATTACTGATTTATATCCAATACGCAAATCATGTTCCTTTTATAGGTTTTTCGAGCTAGTTTATGCAACGTATAGGCATCTTGAAGCCATTTTTAATTTCCGATCTTTTAAACTTTCTTTTAGTAGCCTTATAATATTTATCAATGCCGCAATAACTACCAGGATTTAACACTGTGTAATACCTTTTTTCATCCATTTTTTTTCAAATAGCTGTGCTGCATGACATACTGTGGCTTTTTTCAAACCTGTGAGTCTTATCTGACTAAACACATGTCTTGTAAGAGACCTTTGTGATTGCCCTATGACTAATGAAAAAAACTGATATCAAATGATGAAATTTATATTAAATTTATATAACAAATGGGTGTTAATCAGGGAGTGGCGTGGGGTGTGTTATGGGCGGCATTGTGGGCGTGTTGGAGGTGTGGGTGGAGACTGGGCTGAGACTGGGCGTGGCACCTGTCACTTTTTGTTTGGCAGAAAAGTGTGCTATTACTACTGTAGCTACTGTAACCTAACATTGAGTACAGGTCATTATCATGAAAAATGTCATGTATTGTACAGTACTGTTCTATAGGAAAACAACAATAAATAAGCAAAATAGATGTACAGTGCAGCACATAACAAATTAAATGTGAGTGATACAGTAAAAATACCATTTGTATGTTTATTACTTAAATGAAACATTTCTAAAATAGAAAATAAACATTTTTATGTATATATATATATATATATATATATATATATATATCTACATGGCTTTGGAGTGAAATCAGCTCTAACTGATGTTGGCAAGCTGCAGGGTGAATATACACTCAGTCATACAAGCCAAATGAAACACTTGGACTACTTAGCTTTATGTATATAGGGAAGCAGGGAACTGTAAGATTTAGGGAAAGGAAGACGTGTTTAATGCCAGGCAGTCAGGATAAAGGTGCTGGTTTCTGTTGTTGGGGTGATCAGTGTTAAACCAGCTTGCTGATATGTTGAAAATAAGAATTTACTTACCGATAATTCTATTTCTCGGAGTCCGTAGTGGATGCTGGGGTTCCTGAAAGGACCATGGGGAATAGCGGCTCCGCAGGAGACAGGGCACAAAAGTAAAGCTTTCCGATCAGGTGGTGTGCACTGGCTCCTCCCCCTATGACCCTCCTCCAAGCCAGTTAGGTACTGTGCCCGGACGAGCGTACACAATAGGGGAGGAATTTTGAATCCCGGGTAAGACTCATACCAGCCACACCAATCACACCGTACAACTTGTGATCTAAACCCAGTTAACAGTATGATAACAGCGGAGCCTCTGAAAAGATGGCTCACAACAATAATAACCCGATTTTTGTAACTATGTACAAGTATTGCAGATAATCCGCACTTGGGATGGGCGCCCAGCATCCACTACGGACTCCGAGAAATAGAATTATCGGTAAGTAAATTCTTATTTTCTCTATCGTCCTAGTGGATGCTGGGGTTCCTGAAAGGACCATGGGGATTATACCAAAGCTCCCAAACGGGCGGGAGAGTGCGGATGACTCTGCAGCACCGAATGAGAGAACTCCAGGTCCTCCTTAGCCAGGGTATCAAATTTGTAGAATTTAGCAAACGTGTTTGCCCCTGACCAAGTAGCTGCTCGGCAAAGTTGTAAAGCCGAGACCCCTCGGGCAGCCGCCCAAGATGAGCCCACCTTCCTTGTGGAATGGGCAATTACATATTTTGGCTGTGGCAGGCCTGCCACAGAATGTGCAAGCTGAATTGTATTACACATCCAACTAGCAATAGTCTGCTTAGAAGCAAGAGCACCCAGTTTGTTGGGTGCATACAGGATAACAGCAAGTCAGTTTTCCTGACTCCAGCCGTCCTGGAACATATTTTCAGGGCCCTGACAACATCTAGCAACTTGGAGTCCTCCAAGTCCCTAGTAGGTGCAAGGCACCACAATAAGCTGGTTCAGGTGAAACACTGACACCACCTTAGGGAGAGAACTGGGGACGAGTCCGCAGCTCTGCCCTGTCCGAATGGACAAACAGATATGGGCTTTTTTGAGAAAAAAACACCAATTTGACACTCGCCTGGTCCAGGCCAGGGCCAAGAGCATGGTCACTTTTCATGTGAGATGCTTCAAATCCACAGATTTGACTGGTTTTAAACCAATGTGATTTGAGGAATCCCAGAACTACGTTGAGATCCCACAGTGCCACTGGAGGCACAAAAGGGGGTTGTATATGCAATACTCCCTTGACAAACTTCTGGACTTCAGGAACTGAAGCCAATTCTTTCTGGAAGAAAATCGACAGGGCCGAAATTTGAACCTTAATGGACCCCAATTTGAGGCCCATAGACACTCCTGTTTGCAGGAAATGCAGGAAACGACCGAGTTGAAATTTCTTTGTGGGGCCTTCCTGGCCTCACACCACGCAACATATTTTCGCCACATGTGGTGATAATGTTGTGCGGTTACCTCCTTTCTGGCTTTGACCAGGGTAGGAATGACCTCTTCCGGAATGCCTTTTTCCCTTAGGATCCGGCTTTCCACCGCCATGCCGACAAACGCAGCTGCGGTAATTCTTGGAACAGACATGGTACTTGCTGAAGCAAGTCCCTTCTTAGCGGCAGAGGCCATAAGACCTCTGTAAGCATCTCTTGAAGTTCCGGGTACCAAGTCCTTCTTGGCCAATCCGGAGCCATGAGTATAGTTCTTACTCCTCTACGTCTTATAATTCTCAGCACCTTAGGTATGAGAAGCAGAGGAGGGAACACATACACCGACTGGTACACCCACGGTGTTACCAGAACGTCCACAGCTATTGCCTGAGGGTCTCTTGACCTGGCGCAATACCTGTCCCGTTTTTTGTTCAGACGGGACGCCATCATGTCCACCTTTGGTATTTCCCAACGGTTTACAATCATGTGGAAAAAACTTCCCGATGAAGTTTCCACTCTCCCGGGTGGAGGTCGTGCCTGCTGAGGAAGTCTGCTTCCCAGTTTCCATTCCCGGGATGAAACACTGCTGACAGTGCTATCACATGATTTTCCGCCCAGCGAAAAGTCCTTGCAGTTTTTGCCATTGCCCTCCTGCTTCTTGTGTCGCCCTGTCTGTTTACGTGGGCGACTGCCGTGATGTTTTTCCCACTGGATCAATACCGGCTGACCTTGAAGCAGAGGTCTTGCTAAGCTTAGAGCATTATAAATTTACCCTTAGCTCCAGTATATTTATGTGGAGAAAAGTCTCCAGACTTGATCACACTCCCTGGAAATTTTTTCCTTGTGTGACTGCTCCCCAGCCTCTCGGGCTGGGCTCCGTGGTCACCAGCATCCAATCCTGAATGCCGAATCTGCGGCCCTCTAGAAGATGAGCACTCTATAACCACCACAGGAGAGACACCCTTGTCCTTGGATATAGGGTTATCCGCTGATGCATCTGAAGATGCGATCCGGACCATTTGTCCAGCAGATCCCACTGAAAAGTTCTTGCGTGAAATCTGCCGAATGGAATTGCTTCGTAGGAAGCCACCATTTTTACCAGGACCCTTGTGCAATGATGCACTGTTTTTAGGAGGTTCCTGACTAGCTCGGATAACTCCCTGGCTTTCTCTTCCGGGAGAAACACCTTTTTCTGGACTGTGTCCAGAATCATCCCTAGGCACAGCAGACGTGTCGTCGGGATCAGCTGCGATTTTGGAATATTTAGAATCCACCCGTGCTGTTGTAGCAGTATCCGAGATAGTGCTACTCCGACCTCCAACTGTTCCCTGGACTATGCCCTTATCAGGAGATCGTCCAAGTAAGGGATAATTAAGACGCCTTTTCTTCGAAGAAGAATCATCATTTCGGCCATTACCTTGGTAAAGACCCGGGGTGCCGTGGACAATCCAAACGGCAGCGTCTGAAACTGATAGTGACAGTTCTGCACCACGAACCTGAGGTACCCTTAGTGAGAAGGGCAAATTTGGGACATAGAGGTAAGCATCCCTGATGTCCCGGGACACTATATAGTCCCCTTCTTCCTGGTTCGTTATCACTGCTCTGAGTGACTCCATCTTGATTTGAACCTTTGTAAGTGTTCAAAAAATTTTTTAGAATAAGTCTCACCTAGCCTTCTGGCTTCAGTACCACAATATAGTGTGGAATAATACCCCTTTTCTTGTAGTAGGAGGGGTAATTTAATTATCACCTGCTGGGAATACAGCTTGTGAATTTTTTCCCATACTGCCTCCTTGTCGGAGGGAGACCTTGGTAAAGCAGACTTCAGGAGCCTGCGAAGGGGAAACGTCTCGACATTCCAATCTGTACCCCTGGGATACTACTTGTAGGATCCAGGGGTCCTGTACGGTCTCAGCGCCATGCTGAGAACTTGTCAGAAGCGGTGGAACGCTTCTGTTCCTGGGAATGGGCTGCCTGCTGCAGTCTTCATCCCTTTCCTCTATCCCTGGGCAGATATGATCTTATAGGGACGAAAGGACTGAGGCTGAAAAGACGGTGTCTTTTTCTGCAGAGATGTGACTTAGGGTAAAAACGGCGGATTTTCCAGCAGTTGCCGTGGCCACCAGGTCCGATGGACCGACCCCAAATAACTCCTCTTCCTTTATACGGCAATACACCTTTGTGCCGTTTGGAATCTGCATCACCTGACCACTGTCGTGTCCATAACATCTTCTGGCAGATATGGACATCGCATTTACTCTTGATGCCAGAGTGCAAATATCCCTCTGTGCATCTCGCATATATAGAAATGCATCCTTTAAATGCTCTATAGTCAATAAAATACTGTCCCTGTCAAGGGTATCAATATTTTTAGTCAGGGAATCCGACCAAGCCACCCCAGCTCTGCACATCCAGGCTGAGGCGATCGCTGGTCGCAGTATAACACTAGTATGTGTGTATATACTTTTTATGATATTTTCCAGCCTCCTGTCAGCTGGTCCTTGAGGACGGCCCTATCTATAGACGGTACCGCCACTTGTTTTGATAAGCGTGTGAGCGCCTTATCCACCCTAAGGGGTGTTTCCCAACGCGCCCTAACTTCTGGCGGGAAAGGGTATACCGCCCATAATTTTCTATCGGGGGGAACCCACGCATCATCACACACTTCATTTAATTTATCTGATTCAGGAAAAACTACGGTAGTTTTTTCACATCCCACATAATACCCTCTTTTGTGGTACTTGTAGTATCAGAAATATGTAACACCTCCTTCATTGCCTTTAACGTGTGGCCCTAATAAGGAATACGTTTGTTTATTCACCGTCGACACTGGATTCAGTGTCCCTGTCTGTGTCTGTGTCGACCGACTAAAGTAAACGGGCGTTTTAAAACCCCTGACGGTGTTTTTGAGACGTCTGGACCGGTACTAATTGTTTGTCGGCCGTCTCATGTCGTCAACCGACCTTGCAGCGTGTTGACATTATCACGTAATTCCCTAAATAAGCCATCCATTCCGGTGTCGACTCCCTAGAGAGTGACATCACCATTACAGGCAATTGCTCCGCCTCCTCACCAACATCGTCCTCATACATGTCGACACACACGTACCGACACACAGCACACACACAGGGAATGCTCTGATAGAGGACAGGACCCACTAGCCCTTTGGAGAGACAGAGGGAGAGTTTACCAGCACACACCAAAAACGCTATAATTATATAGGGACAACCTTATATAAGTGTTTTCCCTTATAGCATCTTTTTTATATATTTCTAACGCCAAATTAGTGCCCCCCCTCTCTGTTTTAACCCTGTTTCTGTAGTGCAGTGCAGGGGAGAGCCTGGGAGCCTTCCCTCCAGCCTTTCTGTGAGGGAAAATGGCGCTGTGTGCAGAGGAGATAGGCCCCGCCCCTTTTTCGGCGGCCTCGTCTCCCGCTCTTAACGGATTCTGGCAGGGGTTAAATATCTCCATATAGCCTCCGGAGGCTATATGTGAGGTATTTTTAGCCAAAATAGGTATTCATTTGCCTCCCAGGGCGCCCCCCTCCCAGCGCCCTGCACCCTCAGTGACTGCCGTGTGAAGTGTGCTGAGAGGAAAATGGCGCACAGCTGCAGTGCTGTGCGCTACCTTTAGAAGACTGAGGAGTCTTCTGCCGCCGATTCTGGACCTCTTCTTACTTCAGCATCTGCAAGGGGGCCGGCGGCAAGGCTCCGGTGACCATCCAGGCTGTACCTGTGATCGTCCCTCTGGAGCTGATGTCCAGTAGCCAAGAAGCCAATCCATCCTGCACGCAGGTGAGTTCACTTCTTCTCCCCTAAGTCCCTCGTTGCAGTGATCCTGTTGCCAGCAGGACTCACTGTAAAATAAAAAACCTAAGCTAAACTTTTCTAAGCAGCTCTTTAGGAGAGCCACCTAGATTGCACCCTTCTCGGCCGGGCACAAAAATCTAACAGGCTTGGAGGAGGGTCATAGGGGGAGGAGCCAGTGCACACCACCTGATCGGAAAGCTTTACTTTTGTGCCCTGTCTCCTGCGGAGCCGCTATTCCCCATGGTCCTTTCAGGAACCCCAGCATCCACTAGGACGATAGAGAAATATGTTAGATTGGTGTTTGGGATCACCAAAAAAGAGACTTATTGAAAGTTGTTTGTCATTTTGAAAAATTAAGCAGATTGTATGGCTAAAGTGTGAAGGTGTTTGTGTCGCAAGTGGTGTCACCATGGGGTGCTTAGGGAAACCAGATTCTGCTTCCCATATGGGCAAACAGAAAAAAATGGAGGCAATGCTAAAAGGTATTTTTGAAGTTACTGCAAGTAGTTTAGGTCCAGAGGAGACCACTAGGATGCTATAGGAATAACTGAATCTATTGGTTCACACGCATAAAGGTTTGGGGGCGCATCTTAAGCTGCAGAAATGGGACTATGTTGATGTGTATTTGGTGGTGTTTGGAAGAACCACACAATATGACTCTTGGAGAACTTATATTGATTTATATAAAGCATCGTTGTTGGTCCACAAATACTATAAAGTTGTAGATTTTGGCTCACATTGGAGTCACAGCTGCTGGGGGAATACAACAATTTCATGACTTATGCTTTTAAAGAGGAAAACAGTATGGTTGCAAATCTCTGATTTTGTCTACAGTCAATAGGAGCCTAATTTTACCAATGTGAATTAAAATTACTTCATCTGAGGTCTGGACCAAGATCTTCAGAGGGCAGTACTGCATAGTGACCCACAAATGTTTGAAGCTATGCAGTAGGTATTGTTTCACAAGAGATACAATGGAAAAAGTTTCACAAGAGACACAATGGAAAAAGTGCTGGCAAAGAAAGTAACTGAGCTAATACATTTTTAGAGGTGTGAGTAATATGTGTATCATATATATATATATATATATATATATACACTGCTCAAAAAAAATAAAGGGAACACTAAAATAACACATCCTAGATCTGAATGAATGAAATATTCTTATTAAATACTTTGTTCTTTACATAGTTGAATGTGCTGACAACAAAATCACACAAAAATTATCCATTAAAATCAAATTTATTAACCCATGGAGGTCTGGATTTGGAGTCACCCTTGGAGTGGAAAAACACACTACAAGCTGATCCAACTTTGATGTAATGTCCATAAAACAATTAAAAATGAGGCTCAGTAGTGTGTGTGGCCTCCACGTGCCTGTATGACCTCCCTACAACCCACACAAGTGGCTCAGGTAGTGCAGCTCATCCAGGCAGCAAGAAAAGATGGGGAGGTGGATGTCATTGTCCACCTAGGGACAAATTACATGGCAAATGCTGAACTCATGGCTGTAAAAGATGAATTTAGGAAGTTAGGGACTGCTCTGAAGCAGGTGGCAACCACTGTATCTTTTTCAGAAGTATTGCCAGTACACAGAGGGGAAGACAGAACTCATTGCATCAGAAACTTCAATGTTTGGCTAAGGACATGGTGCAATGAGGAGAGATTTGGATTTATAGGCCACAGTCACACCATCTGGCAAGATAGGAGCTTATACAAAAGTGACGGCCTGCACCCATCTTCAAGGGGAACAAGAATACTAACTGAACAGTTTGGATGCTTCATCAAGAACTATTTAAACTAACAAAGGGGGGCAGTGAACCAAACAGGAATAAAGAAATCTGCTCCCCCAACACAGAGGTATTGTTTCTGCAGGCAAAGGGAATAGGAAGCATATCCACAGCAACAGAAGATAATTCAGATCAAAACCAAATAAAAATAGGCAGAGAGAACATAGCTAGGAACAGAAAAAGCACAAACAAAACTCTAAAAGCTATGTGTGCAAATGCTAGGAGCTTAGGAAATAAAATCCCAGAACTAACTGCAATAATGACAAGGGATGATCTAGACATTGTGGCAATTACAGAGTCATGGTACAATGAAAATCATGACTGGGACATAGCTATACCGGGATATACTTTATTTAGGAAGGACAGAATTGGAAAAATCGGAGGAGGGGTAGCAATGTATGTAAAAAATGCCATAAATACTACATTAATACAAAGTATTGAAGAAAAAACTGAGGCCCTTTGGGTGACCATAGAAACGGGAAAAGTTGATTATTCGTATTGGCGTGATATACAGGCCACCAGGTCAGGAAGAGGAACTTGACAAGAACCTATTGCAGGACATAACTAAAATGGCATTAAACGGAGAGGTAATAATCATGGGAGACTTTAATCTTCCTGATGTAAACTGGGAGGTGTCTGTTGCTAGTTCCACTAGAAGTAGGAACATTTTAAATTCCCTTCAGGGAGCATCCCTCCACCAATTGGTGAGGGAGCCCACTCGGAAAGACGCAATATTAGCCTTAATACTTACAAATGGAGACAGATTATCGGACGTAAAAGTAGGTGAAAACCTGGGATCCAGTGATCATCAAGCAGTATGGTTCAGCATTAAGACAGAGACTGACTCGTCCCATACAAAAACAAAGGTGTTGGATTTTAGGAAGGCTGATTTTGTAGGGATGGGAAAATGTGTAAGCGATTCTTTGGCAGAGTGGAGGAACTTGGAAACAGTGCAGGAGAGGTGGGAAACATTAAAATGTGCAATATTGAAGGCAGCAGACCTTTGTATCAAAACTGTTAGGAAAAACACAAGGAAAAGGAAGCCAGTGTGGCTTGCAAAAGAAGTAGCAAATATTGTGAGAGCAAAAAAGATGGCTTTTAGGAAATATAAGCAGACACAAAATAATGAAGACAAAAAGATATATCTTGTTAGACAGAAGGAGACAAAGAAGGTAATCAGATGTGCAAAGGCACAAGCTGAGGAGAAAATGGCCCAGTCAGTGGGTAAAGGAGGCAAAACTTTTTTTAGGTATATAAGCGAAAGGAGAAAAACAAAAGGCGGAATTATAAAACTAAAGACGGACACTGGGAGTCTTGTTGAAGGAGACAATTTAATAGCAGATCATCTTAATGATTATTTTTGCTCAGTATTTACTACTGAAAGAGAGGGGAATGGGCCACAGTTAAGTTGCAGGGATATTCAGGAAAATGAAACAAGTACATTTACAGAGGAGAAGGTCCTAACAGAACTCTCAAAGCTGAAAGTGGACAAATCTATGGGGCCAGATGGGATACATCCAAGGATACTAAAAGAACTTAAAGAGGTGCTGGTAGCACCATTGACATAATTATTTAACCAGTCATTAGCTACAGGAGTAATTCCAGGGGACTGGAAAAGAGCAAACGTAGTCCCACTGCACAAAAGTGGAAGCAAGGAAGAGGCAAACAACTACAGACCAGTGAGTCTGACATCAGTAGTAGGGAAATTGATGGAAACACTCTTGAAAAAATTGTAGATTATCTCAAATCTGGCAATTTACTGGATCCCAAACAGCATGGATTCACTGGGGGGAGATCATGTCAAACAAACCTTATTGATTTTTTTGATTGTGTGACTAAAGTGATGGATAAAGGTGGAGCCATAGATATAGCTTATTTAGACTTTAGTAAGGCTTTTGACACAGTTCCACATCGCAGACTGCTAAATAAACTTGAAAGTTTGGGATTGGATATTAGGATTATTGAATGGATAAGATCTTGGTTGAAGGATAGAAAACAGAGAGTTGTGGCAAATGGAGTGCATTCACAGGAGGGAAATGTTACCAGTGGAGTACCCCAGGGATCTGTACTTGGACCAGTGCTTTTTAATATCTTTATTGGTGACATTGCAAATGGCATTAAAGGGAAAGTATGCCTTTTTGCAGATGACACAAAGGTATGCAACAGGGTAGACACACCAGGTGGGGTAAAACAAATGATTGAGAATCTAGGTAGACTAGAGGAATGGTCAAGAGTCTGGCAATTACAGTTTAATGCCAAAAAAATGCAAAATCATGCACTTGGGTCTCAAAAATCCTAAAGCTAAATACAGTATTAATGGCACTATACTGGAAACTACTGAGGAGGAAAGGGATCTAGGAGTCACTATTTCAGATGACTTAAAGGCAGGTAAGCAATGTAACAAGGCAATGAGGAAGGCTAGTCAGATGCTTGGCTGCATTGGGAGAGGAATCAGCAGCAGAAAGAAAGAAGTAATAATGCCACTGTATAGGTCATTGGTACGGCCTCATCTAGAATACTGTATTCAGTTCTGGAGGTCAAATCTTCAAAAGGATATTAATACATTAGAAACTGTACAAAGGAGGGCAACTAAAATGGTGCATGGCCTACATCACAAAACATACCCAGAAAGACTAAGAAATCTCAATATGTATAGTTTGGAGCAGAGAAGGGAAAGGGGGGACATGATAGAAACTTTCAAATATATCAAGGGTTTTAACAAAGTCCAGGAGGGAAACATTCTCCAAATGAAGAGAAGCAATAGGACACGAGGACATGCACTGAGACTGGAGGGGGGGAGGTTCAGGGGAAATTTGCGGAAAAATTATTTCACAGAAAGGGTAGTGGACAAGTGGAATAGCCTCCCATCAGAGGTGGTAGAGGCTAAGACAGTAGAGCAATTTAAACATGCATGGGATAGACATAAGGATATCCTTACAAAGAAATAAGGATCAAATAAGGTTAGAGATAAAAATAATATATATAAAAAAAAAGGGGCAGACTAGATGGGCCAAGTGGTTCTTATCTGCCGACAAATTCTATGTTTCTATGTTAGGATGGCACATCAGTGCGAGCTGTGGCAAGAAGGTTTGCTGTGTCTGTCAGAGTAGTGTCCAGAGCATGGAGGCGCTACCAGGAGACAGGCTAGTACATCAGGAGACGTGGAGGAGGCCGTAGGAGGGCAACAACCCAGCAGCAGGACTGCTACCTCCGCCTTTGTGCAAGGAGGAACATGAGGAGCACTGCCAGAGCCCTGCAAAATGACCTCCAGCAAGCCACAAATGTGCATGTGTCTACTCAAACGATCAGAAACAGACTCCATGAGGGTGGTATGAGGGCCCAACGTCCACAGGTGGGGGTTGTGCTTACAGCCCAACACCGTGCAGGACATTTGGCATTTGACAGAGAACACCAAGATTGGCAAATTCGCCACTGGCGCCCTGTGCTCTTCACAGATGAAAGCAGGTTCTCACTGAGCACATGTGACAGACGTGACAGAGTCTGGAGACGCCAAGGAGAATGTTCTGCTGCCTGCAACATCCTCCAGCATGACCAGTTTGGCAGTGGGTCAGTAATGGTGTGGGGTGGCATTTCTTTGGGGGGCCGCACAGCCCTCCATGTGCTTGGCAGAGGTAGCCTGACTGCCATTAGGTACCGAGATGAAATCCTCAGACCCCTTGTGAGACCATATGCTGGTGCGGTTGGCCCTGGGTTCCTCCTAATGCAAGACAATGCTAGACCTCATGTGGCTGGAGTGTGTCAGCAGTTCCTGCAAGACGAAGGCATTGATGCTATGGACTGGCCCGCCCGTTCCCCAGACCTGAATCCAATTGAGTACATCTGGGACATCATGTCTCGCTCCATCCACCAACGCCACATTGCACCACAGACTGTCCAGGAGTTGGCGGATGCTTTGGTCCAGGTCTGGGAGGAGATCCCTCAGAAGACCATCCGCCACCTCATCAGGAGCATGCCCAGGCATTGTAGGGAGGTCATACAGGCACGTGGAAGCCACACACACTTCTGAGCCTCATTTTGACTTGTTTTAAGGACATTACATCAAAGTTGGATCAGCCTGTAATGTGTTTTTCCACTTTAATTTTGAGGGTGACTCCAAATCCAGACCTCCATGGGTTAATCAATTTGATTTCCATTGATAATTTTTGTGTGATTTTGTTGTCAGCACATTCAACTATGTAAAGAACAAAGTATTTAATAAGAATATTTCATTAATTCAGATCTAGGATGTGTTATTTTAGTGTTCCCTTTATTTTTTTGAGCAGTATATATATATATATATATATATATATATATATATATATATATACACACCAACACATACAGAACCACTGAAGTGTATAACAGCCAGCTCTTGTTTATTGTTTGAGGACAAACATTCATGGTACAGTAGTAGCCACAATAATACCAAGCATACCATATGCCCTCATCTTGTGGCAAAACATTCCTCTCTTTGATTAGATCATCTGTGATCAATGTAAGAGGAGGATGCAAATATGGAAGAGCTGTCTTTCCAGGAAGCTTGAGAAATATGATGTAAAAACCATGATTACACCTGTGGAAGGCATTGTCAGAAGAGGAATTTGAGAAAGAGGTACTGTGCTTACATGCCAGGAGAGACTATGCATGGAATGTTGTTGGTCCGGAGGAAGAGAGTAGCCTGCCTCACTAGGGTTAGGCATGGCCAATCACAAAAGCTATGCCCTTTGCAGAAACTGATGAGAGGTGTGTGACAGTGCCGTCTTGGGTGTGTGGTCACATCTCCCTGGCAAGCCAAACATAAAAGAGGTCTGAAAACTGGTACTTTATACCCATGATCTCTCATCTCCCCTAAAATTATTATATTGGAAGTAATATGTGAAATGAGGATAATAATTGCAATCAAAAATTGAAAAAAGTTAACTTTTTGTAAGCTATGTGTTCTGTCACATCTGGCGTAAACCTACAGTAACACAGCATTCCTTAACAAGTGTATCATAGAAACAATCAAACATAGTGGTGGTAGTGCTATGATGTAGAGGTACTTTGCTGCTTCAGGACCAGAGCAACTTGCCATAATTGATGGAATCATGAATTCTGCTCTCTACCAGAAAATTTTGATGAAGACTGTCCACTCATAAGTCCATGATCTGAAGCTTATGTGCAATTGGGTTATGCTGCAAGACAATGATCCGAAGAACAAGCTCAACTCCAACGCTGAATGGTTCAAAAGAAACAAAATTAAATGGACTAGTCAAAGCCCTGACTTGAATCCAATATAGATGCTGTGGCAGAACCTTAAACAGGCAGTTCACAAAACCTTGCCACTGTGACTGCAAAGAAGAGTGGGACAATCTGCATTCATTGTTGCTGCTAAAGGTGGCAAAACCAGTTATTAGGTTAAGAGGGGCAATTACATTTTCACACAGGTGATATACAGTACAAGTGGGTCCTTTTATGTTGTTGCCTTGATGCAGCATAGTGTGGCATATTAATTGCAGAGATACCAAAATGCATTTACAGAAAAGCTGCCTGTTTAAAATGCTCACTACCAACAACTTCAAATAACCCATTAGATCTGAATTTTTACAGATACGGCAGCTGTATACTGTGTAAACTAGTTCCAAGTAAAACATCTAAGTACGCCAGTTTTTTTGTTAATAATAAGGAATATAAAATTACAAACGTTATAACTTGCCATACTAGTAATGTTATCTATTTAATTGAGTTCACATGTGGCCTTATTTATATCGGTTGCACTTCGAGGGCACTTAAAATACGTATGGCAGAACATGTCAGAAATATAAAATAAAGGACTGGAAACTCACAATTAGCAAATAATTTAGAATCTCTCATAATTGCTCCACAATTAAACAATTTCTAGGCATCCAACAGATAAGAATAAAGTGGAAAAACAGAGATGAGGAAGGTTTACTAGCTAGAGCCGAAATGGCATGGATTCATACATTAGGACCCATCACTACTGATGTCAAGCACTGCGCTCAATACTTGCTTATGTGAATGATCTTATCTGAAAAAATATTGATGTTGTGTTAGGTCTGATGTATATTAATACCCTGTAGTCCCTATGAAAAAGGCTAAACTTGGGTGAATTTCCTACAGACTTTTACTTCATAAATGCAGCAGTACAATACAGTGAATATAGCTTAAATGCAAAAATACAAATAAATAGAAAATAGAAAAATGAAAACCAAAACAAAAAATGAAAAATTAAATACAAAAATTACAAATGGAAAACAAATCAGTCCACAATTGGTCAATCCTTGTTAAGCACCTACTGCGCAGGACACGGATATCTATTAAAAATTTTTTTTGAAATGAGGGTAGAATTCTCAATTCCAAACATAACTGTCTCTGTAAGTCTAGTTAACTGCTGTTCAATAACAGACTGCGGCGTCCCGCACTTTTGTATGGTGTGAGCGCACTTACTGGAAGAATAAGAAAATTATGGAATAAGGGGTAGGTGGTGTTGGGGTCTTCACGGTGTCTGACAGCTGGTGTAAACTGTAAGGCTCAGAAAACGTAGGGGCTCCGGACTCGTCCTCTCTCCCTTACCCAAGCTTCCAGTGGTGTGTCCGGGTTCAGACGCTCCCCTGAAGGCTGGTCGGTTTGGGAGGTGGATTCTGTCTAGGGTGAGTGAGGGAGATCACGGTCACCGCTTCTCAGAGCTGTTTACTGTGTGACACTCGCCACATATAGAGACTCACCTGCCACTGCTACTTGCCTTCCACCACGTCTGGTCACAGGCTTCTTCCCCTTGTCCTCTGCACTCCGGTTGCCTAGTGATGCCGCTTGTTTCTGGGTTTCTTGGGTCACGTGACCAGGAAGTTCTTTTTTTACTCCGTAGTGAGCGCTCAGTTGTTTGTAAACCACTTTAACTGTATTGACTGTAGCTCCAACGCGTTTCAGCCCCCTTGGGACCTTCTTCTGGGAGAAACACTACTACAAATGCGCAGTGCTTGACAAAACAAAATCTATTTTAGATAGGCTGGTCACCTAATAAGTACAGCTGCTTGTATGAACAAGAAGACGCTCAGTGAGCAGATTACCCAACGAAAGTAACAAAGAATTTGACATTTAGTTTTATGATAATTTTTATAATACTCATACTGGGACATGTAATATAGAATTTTATCTTCTAATTCTGTTTTCTTAACTTTTGATCTATGTATATTGTTATATATCTGAATGATTTGTATTATTTTGGTATCTAATATTTTTAATGGCACTTATATATACCAATATTAACTTGCCCGTGGATGATTTTTTTAACCCTCTTTTATATAAAAAAAAATTTGAAATGCACAATGCACTCTAGGATAATGGACATGGAGGCGTAATGTCTCTCGACCAATGGGAATGTATTAAGTTTTTGTTTTCTCCTAAGTATGTGGAACGCAGGATGCGCTCCAGCATTTATACTGTAAGGGGGTGCACTGCTTCCAGTTGTATGTAACGCATGATACATTTCAGTGATGCAGCAATATGTTTGGGATGCAAGACGCATTTCCATCATTCGGCTTTGGACTGCATAGTGGCAATTACTGTAAGTACTGAGTGTTATGTAAGCCGGTTGTTCATCCGGGTTCCTTTTAGACCTTTATGAGACATGGGAACTGTGGCAATTTTTTTTATACAATAGGTATTTTTTTTTAATATGTAAATTTACTTAGCTAACTGATCATATATTAAACTGTAAACTGGAAGTGATTATATCTGGTACATTTTTATGGTTATATATTTATAATTTATAAGTTATATATATGTTCTTTTACATCTTATGTTTTGTGATAATAATGGAAACAAAATATTTATGTTTTGACACAATTATATATTATTATGAATTTAGAGGTCATGGAAAGTACTTCCAGGTCATGTCTGCTATAAATAGGAATGCATGCATTTGAGAGTCATAATGCCTGAGGAAGCATTTACAAACCCGAAACGCGTTGACAGCACTTGGTTTTACTTACCTGCATCCAAGAACTTTTGAGGGACCACCTGGTTTTAATGCTGGTGACCCAAGGTGTCTTCTACCTCTTAATTGTGTTCATATATGCTTATGTGTACACTCCCACTATGCATTTTCTTCAGTGAGGCCAACATGCACATGCTCCATTGGCATTTCTATAATGGGTGTAAAGGGTGCGGTGCACACGGGCCCCTGAGTCCAGGGGGGCTCACACCACACCCATTGCATCCATTTTAATACTTACCTTTCCAGAGTCCAGCTCTGTGAGCTGTTATCGCGCTGGAAATCGCAGCCAAAATGACTGCCGTACATGTGCGGTAGCCAAATTGGTCTCTGGATCATGGCGGGCGCCATGTTTCCAGAGACATGCGCATGCGCAGTAGACTCCAGCACAATGCCGGAGTCTACAGTGCCGTGCATTGGAGGGGGCCCACCCGGAGGTGCACACAGGCCCCCTCCTCTGTAGAAACGCCCCTGGCATGCTCCCACCACTCCATTAATTCCTATGGAAGCTGGCAGGGATGCAAATGAGCACAGCATGACGCACTGCGTTCACATCACATCTGTAAGTGTTGCATAACATTTTCCTTAAGTAAATGAAATTAACAATTAAATGCTGTATTTTGTATTTACTCAGCTTGTTTTTGTCTTATATTCAGTTTTGTTTGACCTGAACATACAGTATATGCGTGAACAAATATGCAAAAGTAGAAGAAATCAGGAAGGGGGTGAAAACTTTTCACACTACTGTAACATAGAAACATAGAATTTGACGGCAGATAAGAACCACTTGGACCATCTAGTCTGCCCCTTTTTTTTTATCCTTTTGGTAATCTCAACCCTATTTGAACCTTAATTCTTTGTAAGGATGTTCAAATGCTTATCCTAAGCATGTTTAAATTGCTCTAACGTCTTAGTCTCTACCACCTCTGATGGAAGGCTATGCCACTTATCCACTACCTTTTCTGTGAAGTAATTTTTCCTTAAATTTCCCCCGAACCTGCCTCCCTCCAGTTTCAGTGTATGTCCTCGAGTTCTAATACTTCTCTTCCTTTGAAGAATGTTTACCTCCTGAACTTTGTTAAGACCCTTGGTATATTTGAAAGTTTCTGTTATGTCCCCCCTTTCTCTTCTCTCCGTTAAACTATACATGTTAAGATCTTTTAGCCTTTCCGGGTAAGTTTTGTGATGTGTCCATGCACCATTTTAGTTGCCCTTCTTTGTACACTATCTAATGTATTTATATCCTTCTGGACTGGACACAGTATTCCAGATGGGGCCTACCAAAGACCTATGACCTATACAGTAGCATTATTACTTATTTTTTCCTGATACTGATTACTCTCCTTATGCAACCAAGCATCTGACTTGCCTTTCTCATTGCTTTGTTGCATTGCTTTCCTGCCTTTGAGTCACTTAAAATAGTGACTCCCAAATCCCTTTCCTCCTCAGTAGTTTCCATTAAAGTACCCTTGATACTATATTTAGCCTTTGGGTTTTTGAGACCCAAGTGCATGATTTTGCATTTTTTAGCATTAAACTGTAGTGCCAAGTCCTTGACCATTTCTCAAGCCTACCTAGGTCATTAATTATTTGTGTTACCCCTCCCGGTGTGTCTACCCTGTTGCATATCTTTGTATCATCTGCAAAAAGGCATACTTTCCCTTCAATACCATTTGCAATGTCAAAAACAAAGATATTAAAGAGAACTGGTCCAAGTACAGATCCCTGGGGTACTCCACTGGTAACTTTTCTATCCACAGATTGCACTCCATTTATTACAACTGTCTGTTTTCTATCCTGCAACCAGGTTCTTATCCATTTGACTGTTTTATAATCCAACCCCATGCTTTCAAGTTTATTTAGCAGTCTGCAATGTCGGACAGTGTCAAATGCCTTACTAAAGTCTAGATATGCTACATCTACAGCTCCCCCTTGATCTATTATTTTCATCACAGAGTCAAAAAAGTCAATAAGATTTGTTTGGCATGGTCTCCCACCAATAAATCCATGCTGTGTTGGATCCTGTAAGTTGTTTGATTTAAGATATTCCACAACTCTTTATTTTAATAGTTTTTCCATTACTTTCCCTACTGTGGATGTAAGGCTTACTGGTCTGTAGTTACTTGCTTCTTCCTTGCTACCACTTTTGTGAAGTGGAACTACATTTGCTCTTTTCCAGTCCTCTGGAATGGCACCTGTATTTAGTGACTGGTTAAATGATTCTGTTAAAGGTGTCACGCAGCACATCTTTTAGCTCTTTTAGTATCCTTGGTTGTATCCCATTTGGCCCCATTGATTTATCCACTTTTAGTTTTGAAAGTTCTGTTAGGACCTTCTCCTCTGTAAATGTACTTTTATCTACCTTATTTTTATGAATGTCCTTGCAACTTAACTGTGGCCCCTTCCCTTTTCTGTAGTAAATACTGAGCAAAAATAATTATTTAGGTGATCTGCTATTGCCTTGTCTCCCTCCACCAAATGCTCACTCTCTGTCTTAAGTCTTATTATTTCTCCATTTGATTTTTGTTATGATTCCAGCACTCTGGTCTGAGGAGATCTTGTAGCAAGGACCTGAGTACGGAAACGTTATGCTGGGAAAAGGGAGCGGGAACGGAAATAGCCCCTGGCGCCCTAACTCCATTGTCTCGCCCGTGCTGTCAGAAATCTCTTGCGAGACTATGGTTGCTTGAGCCCATGGCAACCGCGTTTGAAGGGCGGATTACGTCTGCCCAACTCCGATGCCCCCTCAGGTCTTAATGGGAAACAAAGAGAAATCCGAGACAGGGTGATAACAAGGGGCCCTCTAACGAAGCAACAAGGCCAGGGGCTAAGCTAACCTAAAACTATTATATGTGCGGAAAAACCGCCAGGGAAAAGGACAACCAAAATATCCACTTGTCCACTCTCCTACCCGACACCGCCGAGTTCCGGAGAGGGCTTGTGGGAGCGGAAACCTCCGCAAATGCTCCGAAACAAATAGCAAAAACAGAGCAGGCTGAGCCGCAGCACACGGCAGAGCCGCAACTCACGAAACCACAATATACTCTGGAAACTGGGACGAGATGACAACTCCTAGATTCTGGAACTCAGAGGACAGGAATGACCGGACACAGCAGGACTGGAACAGACGTTCAGCAACCAAAGCAGCATGCAGGAAGCTATTACCGGCGTCTGTGTGAAGCACTGAGCAGGTATTTAGCAGGGAGTCCTCCAATCAGATGTTCGGAGCCTGATTAACAAACATGCCGTGCAGCTGGCTTGCTGCACGAGCAGAAGACAAATGTGTGAGTGTTTTAACTTGATTAGATTGACCCTGCAACGGGGAGCGCGGTCCGCCCGTGGCGTCCCCGTTGCTAGGGTTCAGGAGGCTCAGTGTTGCTAGGGAGCCGGCGGCTAAGCGCGTACGGCGTCCCAGCGTTGCTAGGGACCCGGCGGCTCGCACGCCTGGCATCCCTAGTTGCTAGGCGCCGGGCCGCGAGGACATCGCGGACCACGGCGCCTAACAGTACCCCCCCCCCCCCTTGAGGAGGGGTCAACGAACCCCTAGAGCCAGGTTTCTGAGGAAATTCCCGAAAAAATGCTTTCTTGAGTCTAGGGGCATGAAGATCCTTGTCCAGGACCCAAGACCTTTCCTCCGGACCATAGCCTCTCCAATGAACCAAAAAATAAAGCCGGCCCTGGGATATTCTAGAATCAAGAACTTTCTCTACCAAGAACTCCTGTTGTCCCTGCACATCCACTGGAGATCTACCCTGAGAGATTCTCCGAGGAAATCTACTGGAAGAAACATATTGTTTCAACAGGGAACAGTGAAAAGTATTTCCAATTCTGAGAGACCTTGGCAAACGTAGCCAAAAGGCAACTGGGTTGACCTTCTTAATAATAAAAAATGGTCCAATAAATCTGGGTCCCAGTCTAGCTGAAGATTGTCGAAGCCTGATATTACGAGTTGACAACCACACCTTATCTCCCACCTTAAAAGTGCAAGGACGTCGGAGCCTGTCAGAAATTTCTTTCTCTCGGAAGGCCGCTTTTCTGAGAGCAAAGTGCACTTTTCTCCAAATTGCTCTGAGATGGGAGGTTAAGGTCAATGAGGAGACTGGAGAATGATGAAAAAATAAGATTTTACTTACCGATAAATCTATTTCTCGTAGTCCGTAGTGGATGCTGGGACTCCGTCAGGACCATGGGGATTAGCGGCTCCGCAGGAGACAGGGCACAAAAATAAAAGCTTTAGGACTAGGTGGTGTGCACTGGCTCCTCCCCCTATGACCCTCCTCCAAGCCTCAGTTAGGATACTGTGCCCGGACGAGCGTACACAATAAGGAAGGATTTTGAATCCCGGGTAAGACTCATACCAGCCACACCAATCACACCGTACAACTTGTGATCTGAACCCAGTTAACAGTATGACAAACGTAGGAGCCTCTGAACAGACGGCTCACAACAATAACAACCCGATTTTTTTGTAACAATAACTATGTACAAGTATTGCAGACAATCCGCATCCACTACGGACTACGAGAAATAGATTTATCGGTAAGTAAAATCTTATTTTCTCTGACGTCCTAGTGGATGCTGGGACTCCGTCAGGACCATGGGGATTATACCAAAGCTCCCAAACGGGCGGGAGAGTGCGGATGACTCTGCAGCACCGAATGAGAGAACTCCAGGTCCTCTTTAGCCAGGGTATCAAATTTGTAGAATTTTACAAACGTGTTCTCCCCCGACCACGTAGCTGCTCGGCAGAGTTGTAATGCCGAGACCCCTCGGGCAGCCGCCCAAGATGAGCCCACCTTCCTTGTGGAATGGGCCTTGATAGATTTAGGCTGTGGCAGGCCTGCCACAGAATGTGCAAGTTGAATTGTGCTACAAATCCAACGAGCAATCGTCTGCTTAGAAGCAGGAGCACCCAGCTTGTTGGGTGCATACAGTATAAACAGCGAGTCAGATTTTCTGACTCCAGCCGTCCTTGAAATATATATTTTCAATGCCCTGACAACGTCCAGCAACTTGGAATCCTCCAAATCGCTAGTAGCCGCAGGCACCACAATAGGCTGGTTCAGGTGAAACGCTGAAACCACCTTAGGCAGAAACTGAGGACGCGTCCGCAGTTCTGCCCTGTCCGAATGGAAAATCAGATATGGGCTGTTATACGATAAAGCCGCCAATTCTGACACTCTCCTGGCTGAAGCCAGGGCCAGTAGCATGGTTACTTTCCATGTAAGATATTTCAAATCCACCGATTTGAGTGGCTCAAACCAATGGGATTTGAGAAAATCCAAAACTACATTAAGATCCCACGGAGCCACTGGGGGCACAACCGGGGGCTGTATATGTAGTACTCCTTTTACAAAAGTCTGGACTTCAGGAACTGAAGCCAATTCTTTCTGGAAGAAAATCGACAGGGCCGAAATTTGAACCTTAATGGACCCTAATTTGAGGCCCATAGACAATCCTGTTTGCAGGAAATGTAGGAATCGACCCAGTTGAAATTCCTCCGTCGGGGCCTTCCTGGCCTCACACCACGCAACATATTTTCTCCAAATGCGGTGATAATGTTGTGCAGTCACCTCCTTCCTGGCTTTTACCAGGGTAGGGATGACCTCTTCCGGAATGCCTTTTTCCCTTAGAATTCGGCGTTCAACCGCCATGCCGTCAAACGCAGCCGCGGTAAGTCTTGGAATAGACACGGTCCCTGCTGAAGCAGGTCCCGTCTTAGAGGTAGAGGCCACGGATCTTCCGTGAGCATCTCCTGAAGTTCCGGGTACCAAGTTCTTCTTGGCCAATCCGGAGCCACGAGTATCGTTCTTACTCCCCTTTGCCGTATAATTCTCAGTACTTTTGGTATGAGAGGCAGAGGAGGAAACACATACACTGACTGGAACACCCACGGTGTTACCAGAGCGTCCACAGCTATTGCCTGAGGGTCTCTTGACCTGGCGCAATACCTGTCCAGTTTTTTGTTGAGGCGGGACGCCATCATATCCACCTTTGGTTTTTCCCAACGGTTCACAATCATGTGGAAGACTTCTGGATGAAGTCCCCACTCTCCCGGGTGTAGATCGTGTCTGCTGAGGAAGTCCGCTTCCCAGTTGTCCACTCCCGGAATGAACACTGCTGACAGTGCTATCACATGATCTTCCGCCCAGCGAAGAATCCTTGCAGCTTCTGCCATTGCCCTCCTGCTTCTTGTGCCGCCCTGTCTGTTTACGTGGGCGACTGCCGTGATGTTGTCCGACTGGATCAACACCGGCTGACCCTGAAGCAGGGGTTTTGCCAGGCTTAGAGCATTGTAAATCGCTCTTAGCTCCAGTATATTTATGTGAAGAGACATCTCCAGGCTTGACCACACTCCCTGGAAGTTTCTTCCCTGTGTGACCGCTCCCCAGCCTCTCAGACTGGCATCCGTGGTCACCAGGACCCAGTCCTGTATGCCGAATCTGCGGCCCTCTAACAGATGAGCACTCTGCAACCACCACAGAAGAGACACCCTTGTCCGTGGAGACAAAGTTATCCGCTGATGCATCTGCAGATGCGATCCGGACCATTTGTCCAGCAGATCCCACTGAAAAGTTCGTGCGTGGAATCTGCCGAATGGAATCGCTTCGTAAGAAGCCACCATTTTTCCCAGGACTCTTGTGCATTGATGCACAGACACTTTTCCTGGTTTTAGGAGGTTCCTGACAAGTTCGGATAACTCCCTGGCTTTCTCCTCCGGAAGAAACACCTTTTTCTGAACCGTGTCCAGAATCATTCCCAGGAACAGCAGACGTGTCGTCGGGGCCAATTGAGATTTTGGAAAATTCAGAATCCACCCGTGCTGTTGCAGCACTACTTGGGTTAGTGCTACTACGTCCCCCAGCTGTTCTCTGGACCTTGCCCTTATCAGGAGATCGTCCAAGTAAGGGATAATTAATACGCCTTTTCTTCGCAGAAGAAACATCATTTCGGCCATTACCTTGGTAAAGACCAGAGGTGCCGTGGACAATCCAAACGGCAGCGTCTGAAACTGATAATGACAGTTTTGCACCACGAACCTGAGGTACCCTTGATGTGAAGGGCAAATTTGGACATGCAGGTAAGCATCCTTGATGTCCAGGGACACCATAAAGTCCCCTTCTTCCAGATTCGCTATCACTGCTCTGAGTGACTCCATCTTGAACTTGAATTTTTGTATGTACAGGTTCAAAGATTTCAGATTTAGAATAGGTCTTACCGAGCCGTCCGGCTTCGGTACCACAAATAGTGTGGAATAATACCCCTTTCCCTGTTGTAGGAGGGGTACCTTGACTATCACCTGCTGAGAATACAGCTTGTGAATGGCTTCCAATACCGTCGCCCTGTCTGAGGGAGACGTTGGCAGAGCAGACTTTAGGAACCGGCGAGGGGGAGACTTCTCGAATTCCAACCTGTAACCCTGAGATACTACCTGCAGGATCCAGGGGTCCACCTGTGAGTGAGCCCACTGTGCGCTGAAATTCTTGAGTCGACCCCCCACCGCCCCTGAGTCCGCTTGTAAAGCCCCAACGTCATGCTGAGGGCTTTGCAGAAGCCGGGGAGGGCTTCTGCTCCTGGGAGGGAGCTGCTTGGTGCACTCTCTTACCCTTTCCTTTGCCTCGGGGCAGATATGACTGTCCTTTTGCCCGCTTGTTCTTCTAGGAACGAAAGGACTGCGGCTGAAAAGACGGTGTCTTTTTCTGTTGGGAGGGGACCTGAGGTAAAAAGGTGGATTTCCCGGCTGTTGCCGTGGCCACCAAATCCGATAGACCGACCCCAAATAATTCCTCCCCTTTATACGGCAATACTTCCATATGCCGTTTGGAATCCGCATCACCTGACCACTGTCGCGTCCATAAACTTCTTCTGGCAGATATGGACATCGCACTTACTCTCGATGCCAGAGTGCAAATATCCCTCTGAGCATCTCGCATATAAAGAAAAGCATCCTTTAATTGCTCTATAGTCAATAAAATACTGTCCCTATCCAGGGTATCAATATTTTCAGTCAGGGAATCCGACCAAACCACCCCAGCACTGCACATCCATGCAGAGGCGATGGCTGGTCGCAGTATAACACTAGTATGAGTGTATATACTTTTCAGGGTAGTTTCCAGCCTCCTATCAGCTGGATCCTTGAGGGCGGCCGTTTCAGGAGACGGTAACGCCACTTGTTTTGATAAGCGTGTGAGTGCCTTATCCACCCTAGGGGGTGTTTCCCAGCGCGCCCTAACCTCTGGCGGGAAAGGATATAATGCCAATAACTTCTTTGAAATTAGCAGTTTTCTATCGGGGTTAACCCACGCTTCATCACACACTTCATTCAATTCCTCTGATTCAGGAAAAACTACAGGAAGTTTTTTCAGACCCCACATAATACCCCTTTTTGTGGTACTTGCAGTATCAGAGATATGCAAAGCCTCCTTCATTGCCGTGATCATATAACGTGTGGCCCTACTGGAAAATACGTTTGTTTCTTCACCGTCGACACTAGATTCGGTGTCCGTGTCTGGGTCTGTGTCGACCGACTGAGGTAAAGGGCGTTTTACAGCCCCTGACGGTGTCTGAGACGCCTGGACAGGTACTAACTGGTTTGCCGGCCGTCTCATGTCGTCAACTGATTTTTGTAACGTGCTGACATTATCACGTAATTCCATAAACAAAGCCATCCATTCCGGTGTCGACTCCCTAGGGGGTGACATCACCATTACCGGCAATTGCTCCGCCTCCACACCAACATTGTCCTCATACATGTCGACACACACGTACCGACACACAGCAGACACACAGGGAATGCTCTTATCGAAGATAGGACCCCACTAGCCCTTTGGGGAGACAGAGGGAGAGTTTGCCAGCACACACCCAAGCGCTATAAATATATAGGAACAACCCTACAGAAGTGTTGTTTCCTTTATAGCAGCTTAATATATCAATATCGCCAAAAAAGTGCCCCCCCTCTCTGTTTTTTTACCCTGTTTCTGTAGTGCAGTGCAGGGGAGAGTCCTGGGAGCCTTCCTCGCAGCGGAGCTGTGCAGGAAAATGGCGCTGTGTGCTGAGGAGATAGGCCCCGCCCCCTATTTCGGCGGGCTCTTCTCCCGGTGTTTGTGAGACCTGGCAGGGGTTAAATACATCCATATAGCCCCAGGGGCTATATGTGATGTATTTTTAGCCAGAACAAGGTATTATCATTGCTGCCCAGGGCGCCCCCCCCAGCGCCCTGCACCCTCAGTGACCGCTGGTGTGAAGTGTGCTGACAACAATGGCGCACAGCTGCAGTGCTGTGCGCTACCTCATGAAGACTGAAAAGTCTTCTGCCGCCGGTTTCTGGACCTCTTCACTTTTCGGCATCTGCAAGGGGGTCGGCGGCGCGGCTCCGGGACCGGACTCCATGGCTGGGCCTGTGTTCGATCCCTCTGGAGCTAATGGTGTCCAGTAGCCTAAGAAGCCAATCCATCCTGCACGCAGGTGAGTTCACTTCTTCTCCCCTAAGTCCCTCGTTGCAGTGAGCCTGTTGCCAGCAGGACTCACTGAAAATAAAAAACCTAATAACTTTTTCTAAGCAGCTCTTTAGGAGAGCCACCTAGATTGCACCCTGCTCGGACGGGCACAAAAACCTAACTGAGGCTTGGAGGAGGGTCATAGGGGGAGGAGCCAGTGCACACCACCTAGTCCTAAAGCTTTTATTTTTGTGCCCTGTCTCCTGCGGAGCCGCTAATCCCCATGGTCCTGACGGAGTCCCAGCATCCAGAAGGACGTCAGAGAAAAAGAATTGGCTCTGGGGTGAAAACCAAAAACTGAAAAGAATGGAGACTCTTTGGTGGAGGAATGACAAGAGTTATTGTAAGCAAATTCAGCCAAAGGGAGAAACTTGGACCAATCATTCTGGAGTTTGGCTGAATACAAACGTAAATATTGTTTTAATGACTGGTTGACTCGTTCGGTCGGCCCGTTAGACTGTGGGTGGTAACCAGATGTTAAAGACAGTTTCATCTTCAAAGAGGCACAAAAACATTTCCAGAATTGTGCGATGAATTGTGGACCCCGATCAGAAACAATATCAGTGGGCAAACCATGAAGCCTGAACACATGGCGGAGGAACAAAACTGCCAACCCTTGAGCAGAAGGCAATCGGGGAAGAGCAACAAAATGAGCCATTTTACTAAAACGGTCCACTACCACCCAAATTACTCGGAATCCGGCTGAAAGGGGAAGGTCAACCACGAAATCCATGGAAATATAGGACCATGGCCTGAGAGGAACAGTTAAAGGCATGAGTTGCCCGATAGGCAACGAACGAGGAACCTTATGCTGTGCACAAACCTGACAGGAAAGAACGAATTCCTTAACGTCTATAGAAAGACTAGGCCACCACACTGAGCGAGAGACTAACTCCAATGTCTTAGTGATTCCCGGATGCCCTGAGACTTTCTTGTCATGAAACTCAGTTAAAACAGTGGCTCTCAAAAATTCAGGGACAAAAAGACGACCAGCAGGAGTAAGTCTAGGAGCTTGGTGTTGAAGCTGGTTTAACTGGGTAAATAAATCCTGTGTGAGGCCTGCCCGGATGACTGAAGATGGAACTATGGAGGTAACGACCGGATTGTTATTGTGAACCGGAAGAAAGCTACGTGACAGGGCATTAGCTTTTGTATTCTTGGAACCAGGCCTGAAAGTGATTATAAACCTGAAACGAGTAAAAAATAATGCCCAACGTGCCTGCCGAGCATTTAGCCGTTTAGCTGATTCAATATATTGCAGGTTCTTATGGTCAGTCAAAACCGAAATAGTATGTCTAGCTCCCTCCAGCCAATGCCTCCACTCCTCGAAAGCCCATTTTATTGCCAGTAACTCCCGATTACCAACGTCATAGTTGGATTCAGCGGAGGAGAATTTCCTGGACATAAAGGCACAAGGATGTAACTCCAGAGACTCCGGATCTTCCTGAGAAAGGACAGCCCCCACTCCAACCTCTGAGGCATCAACCTCCACAATAAAGGGCAATTCCGGATTCGGATGTCTGAGGACTGGGGCCGAGACAAAGGCTTGTTTCAAGGCCCAGAAGGACAGCTCAGCTTCATGCGTCCAATTGGAAGGATCCGCTCCTTTTTTTGTCAGAGCTACTATGGGAGCAACCAGGTCAGAAAAAGAATGAATGAACCGCCTATAATAATTCGCAAACCCTAAAAAGCGCTGAATTGCTTTTAAATTTGTGGGTTGCGCCCAATTAAGGATGGCCTGGAGCTTTTTTGGTTCCATGGAAAATCCTTGAGGAGAAATTATGTACCCTAAAAAAGATACTTATGTGATGTGAAAATCACACTTCTCCAGCTTGGCATATAAATGATTCTCACGTAACTTTTGAAGAACCTGACGCACCTGTTTAACATGTTGTTCCATTGATTCAGAATAAATCAAGATGTCGTTTAAATAAACGACCACAAATTTCCCCAGGAAGTCATGGAGAACATCGTTAATGAGGTCTTGGAAAACTGCTGGAGCATTAAACAGGCCGAACGGCATCACCAGGTATTCGTAGTGACCCGACTGAGTGCTGAAAGCCGTCTTCCACTCATCCCCAGATTTAATTCGGATGAGGTTGTAAGCTCCTCTTAGGTCAATTTTAGAAAAATTCACGGCGGAACGTAACTGATCAAAAAGCACAGAAATCAACGGCAAAGGATAAGTGTTTTTAACGGAGATGTTATTCAGGGCCCTAAAATCTATGCATGGTCTAAGTGAGCCATCTTTTTTCTCCACAAAGAAAAAAACAGCACTTAAAGGAGATTTTGATGGTCTAATAAATCCCTTCTTAAGGCTTTCCTGAATATAATTATTCATAGCCGTGGTTTCTGGCCCGGACAAGGCATATAATCTCCCCTTAGGCAAAGTGGCACCTGTAACTAGCTCAATTGCACAATCATAGGGCTGATGGGGAGGCAGAATGTCCGCATTGCCTTTGGAGAAGACATCGGCGAACTCCTGGTATTCCACCGGAATGAGCTCTGGGACGACTGCTGCAACTCTGACTGGATACGAAATACATTCTTTAGCACAAAAAGTACCCCATTGGGAAATCTCCCCGGACCGCCAATCAATGGTGGGATTATGAAAGGCAAGCCAAGGGTGACCCAAAACAACAGGAACTGCCGGACAATGTGTAAGGTAGAATTCAATATTTTCGGAATGTAAGGCTCCTACTGTAAGTACTACTGGAGGTGTACGGTGAGTAATTACCCCATTGGAAAGCAGACCCCCATCTAAGCCGTGCATGGTGATACTTCTATTTAACGGTAAATGCGGAATGCCTAAGGCCTTAGCCCAAGTTATATCCATAAAGTTTCCTGCAGCTCCACTGTCGACAAAAGCTGACACCAAAGAACTGAGGCTGCCAAAGGAAACTTTAACAGGGACTAAAAGAGAGTTATTAGAGGAGATAAGCTGCAGACCTAAGTGAACCCCCTCACCATTCACCTGGTCAGAGCGTTTCCCGACTTGTTCGGGCGGTTACGAGCAAAATGTCCCTTATCCCCACAGTACAAACAAAGACCGGACTTTTGTCTTCTGGTTCTTTCCTCAGGAGACAGCCGGGAGAGACCCATCTGCATGGGCTCCTCGACGTCCTCTGGAATGGTATATACACAAGGACTAGACCTTACAGTTGTTCCTCTTTCAGTTCTCCGCTCTCGGAGACGACGATCAATTTTTATATCAAGCTCCATGAGTTTATCTAGAGTGTCAGGAGCGGGGTACTGGAGGAGGCTATCTTTAATAAATTCTGATAAGCCGAGGTGAAACTGACTGCGCAGAGCTGGGTCATTCCAGCCACAGTCGTTCGACCAACGGCGAAACTCGGTGCAATAAACCTCTGCAGGATTTCTACCTTGTTTGAGAGCGCGCAGATGACTCTCAGCGGAGGCCTCTCTATCTGGGTCATCATACAGAAGCCCTAATGACTTAAAAAAGGCGTCTACAGAAACAACGCAGGATCCTCAGCTTTTAAACCAAATGCCCAAGTCTGAGGATCCCCCTGGAGTAAAGAAATAATAATCCCAACCCGCTGAGATTCAGTACCAGAGGATGTAGGTCTTAAACGAAAATAAAGCTTACAGGCTTCTTTAAAATTAAAAAAATATTTTCTGTCCCCGGAAAAACGGTCGGGCAAATGCATCTTTGGTTCAGGGACTACCCTCGGGGAGGCTCGCAAAAGATCTTCCTGCGACCTCACCCGAAGAGAAAGATCCTGAACCATCTGAGTAAGTTCTTGAATCTGGTTGACTAAGAGCTGGCCGGGATTTGGCCCTAAACCTGTCGGATTCATGAGGCCAAAAAACTCTAACAAAAACTGAATGAGAAAAAATTAAACCCCGTTTAATTTTAAGTTTTGGTATGGCCGGTAATAATGTTATGATTCCAGCACTCTGGTCTGAGGAGATCTTGTAGCAAGGACCTGAGTACGGAAACGTTATGCTGGGAAAAGGGAGCGGGAACAGAAATAGCCCCTGGCGCCCTAACTCCGTTGTCTCGCCTGTGCTGTCAGAAATCTCTTGCGAGACTATGGTTGCTTGAGCCCATGGCAGCCGCGTTTGAAGGGCGGATTACGTCTGCCCAACTCCGATGCCCCCTCAGGTCTTAATGGGAAACAAAGAGAAATCCGAGACAGGGTGATAACAAGGGGCCCTCTAACTAAGCAACAAGGCCAGGGGCTAAGCTAACCTAAAACTATTATATGTGCGGAAAAACCGCCAGGGAAAAGGACAACCAAAATATCCACTTGTCCACTCTCCTACCCGACACCGCCGAGTTCCGGAGAGGGCTTGTGGGAGCGGAAACCTCCGCAAATGCTCCGAAACAAATAGCAAAAACAGAGCGGGCTGAGCCGCAGCACACGGCAGAGCCGCAACTCACGAAACCACAATATACTCTGGAAACTGGGACGAGATGACAACTCCTAGATTCTGGAACTCAGAGGACAGGAATGACCGGACACAGCAGGACTGGAACAGACGTTCAGCAACCAAAGCAGCATGCAGGAAGCTATTACCGGCGTCTGTGTGAAGCACTGAGCAGGTATTTAGCAGGGAGTCCTCCAATCAGATGTTCGGAGCCTGATTAACAAACATGCCGCGCAGCTGGCTTGCTGCACGAGCAGAAGACAAATGTGTGAGTGTTTTAACTTGATTAGATTGACCCTGCAACGGGGAGCGCGGTCCGCCCGTGGCGTCCCCGTTGCTAGGGTTCAGGCGGCTCAGTGTTGCTAGGGAGCCGGCGGCTAAGCGCGCACGGCGTCCCAGCGTTGCTAGGGACCCGGCGGCTCGCACGCCTGGCGTCCCTAGTTGCTAGGCGCCGGGCCGCGAGGACATCGCGGACCACGGCGCCTAACAATTTTCTCCTTTCATTTATATACTTAAAAAAAGTTTTGCCCCCTTTATCTACTGACTGGGTTATTTTCTCCTGAGCTTCTGCCTTTGCATGTCTGATCACTTTCTTAGCATCCTTCCATCTGTCAAGATACATCTCTTTGTCATTATTTTGATTCTGTTTGTATTTCCTAAAAGCCATCTTTTTTGCTATCACACTAGTTGTTACTTCTTTTGTGAACCACACTGGCTTGCTTTTCCTGGTGCTTTTCCTAACCCTTTTGATACAAAGGTCTGTTGCCTTAGTATTGCACTTTTTAGTTTTTCCCACCTCTCCAGCACTCTTTCCAAGTTTTCCAGTCCGCCAATGAATCACTTAAACATCTCCCTATTTTTTCAAAGTCAGCATTTCTAAAATCCAACACCTTTGTTTTTGTGTGACAGGAGTTGGACCCTGTCTTTACACTAAACCATTCTGCTTGATGATCACTGGATCCCAGGTGCTCACTCACATATATGTCTGTTATCCTGTCTCCATTTGTAAGAATTAAATCTAATATTGAGTCTTTGTGAGTGGGCTTCCACACCACTTGCTTGAGAGATGCTCCCTGTAAGGAATTTAGAAATTTGCCACTTGTAGCTGAACTTGCAAAAGACCCCTCCCAATTTACATCAGGTAAATTAAAGTCTCCCATAATTATGACTTCTCCCTTCAAAGCCATTTTAGTGATGTCCAACAATAGGTTCCTGTCCAAAATCCTGACCCTGGCCTGGTGGTCTATAGATCTCCCCAATGCGAATAATGTCCTTCTCCCCAGTTTCTATGGTGACCCAAAGGGCCTCAGTTTTGTCATCAATATTTTGTATTAAAGTAGCATTTATACTTTTTTTTACATACATTGCTACCTCTCCTCCTAGTCTTTCCATTCTATCTTTCCTAAATAAACTGTACCATGGTATAGCTATGTCCCAGTCATGATTCTCATTGCACCGTGACTCTGTAATTGCAACAATATCTAGGTTATCCCTTGTCATTATCACAATTAGCTCTGGAACTTTGTCTACTAAACTCCTAGCATTTGCACACATACCTTTAAGATTTTTGTCTGTGCATCTGTTAGTAGTAGCCATGTCCAGACAGTACAAAATAAATGACAAGTTTAAAGTTGAAATTACCTGTTTGGAGATGTTGCTCAGTATTTGGTATTTATTTTTTTACTAATCAGGAATCACTCTGTCCTTTATACCACGACTACACCTTACTAAATGTACAGATATAGTACACCTGACCACAAATGGACAAATTATCAAAAGTAGGTAAACACCAGAGAGCATGCAATAATAAACTATGTTTCACGGAGCAACTTCCCCACACATGCCTTGCCAATTAGAAGCAAATCATTACATCAAAAATACATACATGAATTTGCATAAGAGAGAACTGTAGTAGTTATAAGTATAAGTAGTTTTCTATAAATAGTACATTTCAATCATTTTCTAGAAACAGTAATTTTTAATAAAATACTTTTCAGGAATTGTTATAGTGAATGTAATATCAGCAGACCATCAAATGTTTTGATTTTTCATGCAACTGCCAGAGGTAAATTGAAATATCAACCAACAATATAGAACAGTGTCAATTACAGTGTTTGTGGAACATAGGTACAAATTACAAGCATAGATTTATAAATATTGAAAATGAATACTTAAATGGTTTAATAAAAATGTCTCACCTGGAAGGCTGCACATGATTTAATGGGATAAAGGTAGATATGACTAAGAGTGATTGCCTTGTTATTTGTTGTCATGGTACTCTTGCCTTTGCATGAACAAGTACTTTCCACTGTAGAAAAACTGGAAGCTAGATGGTTCAGGGTGTAAGTTGCACCTTCTGTGATTTTCCTATTGAAACCTTTGCTTTTCTCCTCTGTATTTGAGAACCCGATTCTTGAAAACTTTTCAATATCCAGCATGTGCTCTTTGTTCTGTGATGAACTTTTCATGAAGGTGTCTATGATAAAATGTAAAAATACTTGAGCATCTTCATATGTAGACATAAAGCCAAATGATATTCTCACAGAGCCAGTAGGTCGCCCATCAATTATATCCATATTGTCTCCACAGATGTGTCCAGCCTTTGTAAAGAAAATGTAGAAAATATGTTATTTTAAAATTACAGTCATGTCAGCTAAATACAAATAAATAAGTTTAGTTAAAATAAGTAACTTTTTCTTTTACAGAAAGTGTATTATTATTATTTTCCTTTAGGAGGGTACATGAAATATTCTTCCTGCATATTTGGTAAGGATTTATGAATAAATTAGATATTGTTTGGCCATTATAAAGTTTAATATTAAATAAATTATAAAATACAAAGACATAACACCAAAAACACATCTTTCAGTAAAGTTTAACAAGCTTGCAATTTATCGATGTTTGAAAATAGGATAACATATTACCACACAGGTGTCAAGCAAAAACATAATATCAAAATAACTTGATTGACTCTTATTAATTAAAGTGGTAGAGAAAATATTTTAGCTGTCACCAAATGGGGGTAGTATTCAATAAAGCAGTAGGTGTGGTTATCCGAACTGCAGCCAAGAAGAGATGACGCCTCTCAGTTTAAGTGATACTATTAATTTACTTTTATGTTTAATTTTTGTTTTTAATTGTCCATGCTATCACTTATTATTACTTGCTATCACTTATTATTATTTATATATTTTTGATTCTGTTAATATATATTTTTTCAAAATCTCTGTTTATGCCTGGAGACTGATCTGTCACTTCAGGACTTTATTGTAGAGTTTTGAAATAAAATAATTAGTTTTAACATACTATAGGTACTAAATGGAACCTAATTCACAAGTGTTATTGGGGGAACCGGTCAGAATCCTGCTGTTCTGGATCCAGGCAAATCCTAGTGCTGGAATCCCAAATGCCAGGATCCTGAACAAGCGTGGACTCGGTAACCAGGCAGGTAAGTCGCAGGTGTGTGTGTGTGTGTGTGTGTGTGGGGGGGGGGGGCAGTTAGTGTTAGGCAATGTTGGAAGAGAGGATGGGGGGTTAGGCTTAGGCACCCCTGGGGGAGGGTAAAGCTGTGAGGGAGAGAGGGCTAGGTTTAAGCTGTGGGAAGGAGGGGGTTTAGTTTAATCACCATCAAGGAGGGTTAGGACAAGGCTGCTGGGGTGCAGGGTTAGGTTTAGGCTGCAAGGAAGGTGCGTTAGTGGGGTATTGGGGTAAGGTAAGTATACTTACCTTCCCCAAGTGGGGATTCTAAGCATCGGGATACCGCAGTCTTCTGACTGACGGCATCCCAAACGCTGGCATTTCCTGCCCAATGCGTTATTGGAATAATCTTCATGTACCAGTAAATAATTGGAAGAAATAGAATACACACTATATTACAGGGTTTGGGAGCCTATAAATTTCTGGTTTAACATTGTGCACTCTTAATAAATAAACCTGTGCCTGGCTCACAAAACTTTGTGGGGTGTGGCTTGCAACACCAAGATAGTGGACACAACTAATTTTTATCAATAGTGTTTCCTGTTTTTTTCAAAAGGCGTACAAAAGAGAAAAGGAAACAACTAAAAACAGGAGGTAACAAAAAAAATGAAATGAGAAAGACAAGACGGGGGGGGGGGGGGGGTCCATGATTACAACAGAATAGAATAGACACATGAATAATTCAGCAGTTAGACACTGGTTGCAAATTAACTAGTTTCAGAACTTGGTGAATGCACACTGCTGAGGTCAAGAGCTACACTGTAAATGGATGAGCACCCTTGTTCTGCAAGGTATTCACTCCAGTGGAACCACTTACCGAGCGATTGGGTCAAAATTACATTCCCCCCCCACCCCCCCCATATGAAGGAGCAGACAAAGGGTATTTACAATCTGCAGTTTCAAAAACAAAATGTATTTGAATCTTAGGCTCTATGGACATTAAACTGGGCATAGAGGCGGTCCTCCAAAGTTGGGCGATGGCAGCCTTAGTGGCAACTAGAATATGACCCAGAAGATATCTCTCTCCCTTAGAAAGTTCACACAGGTAAAAAATGGAAGAAAGTGTTGAGTGGGTCTATTAGGATGGACACCTCAATCACTTTACTAATCATGGTTAACACTTCAGACCAGAGCAGCTGGATATAAGGGCACGAGCAAAATTATATATCCCCCACTCCCCCACAGTTCCTCCAGCAACATTTGGAGATAGAGGGACAGATTTTATATTGCCTTCTGGAGTAAAAAACACTGCATAAATTAATTTAACGAACAACTCTGAGTGATTGGTGCAACAGGACACTTTAAAGCATGTGCTGAATATAATCTCCCAGTCATCCACCAAGAGAGAAAAAGATCTTGAACCCACTTAAGCTGACACTCCAGTTTCCCTTTTTTGGTTGGAGGACTGAAGATAAGATAAGAGATAAGTTGGGAAGGGAAGTTTGCGAAGCTGGGTTAAGTAAGAAGCTCTGCAGCCAATGTCGTAATTGTAAAGACTTGTAAAAGTCCCACGAGGGCACCGCATAATTTACCTGAAGTTAATAAAAAGAGAAAGTTCAAAATAACTTAGAGGATTTATACAATAGAGGTCATCGAAACAATATCTGGATACAAGGCCTTCCAGAAACAGTCCCTCCATCTGGCCTCATTGACGCACTCAATAAAATATTTAGAGAAATTCTGTACCTAGACCCCAACCAATCTATCAAATTTGACTGAGCTCACGGAGCCCTCCGGCTGAAAGGCCCAGCAACTGACCATCCAAGAGATATCATTTGCCGACTCCATTATTTTTTGCAAAACAGGAGATCCTTCAAAAAGTTCGCGAATTAGAAGGTGTTGAATTCAATGGTGTCCGGGTTTAGATCTTCCAAGATATCTCATGGCGACACTTTAACAAAGGTGATTACTGAAACCCTTCACAGAAGCCATTCGTAAGCGAGATTTGAAATCTAGGTGGGGATTCCCGTTTTCTTTGCAGGTCTTGCATGCTGGTAAACTCCTGCCTCTTCAGTCCTCTGCTGACCTTCCTGACTTTTGTATACACTTGGCCTAAAACATATATATTGCTTCCTGATTGGCAAGCCTTCACTGTACCTAATACTGTTTTACCTAACTCATCTAGAAGAGAAAGATGTCAACAAGTTCAAAACCCCAAAAAGAAGTCCAAGGGGAAAGACCCTCCTCAGGCATTAGACCCTACCTGAATTAACTATGGCCGGTACTTTGTATTAGTATACAGTTACATCATTCTCACTCTGATGCAATTTCCTTTTCAGTTTTTCTGTGATTGATGGGTCTTTGATCCATTATGCAGTCTTCCTTGCCTGTTTGTTATGTGTTATATGTGTTACATAATTCGCATATTTCATTACGTCACAATGTATGTGGCTACATCTGTAGATTATCACCTGAAAATCCTTATATAATGTTAATTGATTGTCTCTGTAATTTGTATCCTGTTTAGAATAATTTTAAGATGGCATGGTCATGGCCCCCTAGTGTGCCCCCAATGCCATGTTGTTTCCGAGACAGGGGTTCTCTTATGGTCCCTTTTATTCTGGATGCAGTTTTTAATTTTTCCATTTGCTTTGATGTACTGTACTACAAATTTTTATTCTTTACTTTTTCATTCTTCTCTACCTTCTCCTTTTTTACGTCTCTGCCTCATATTCTGGTCCATTCCTACTTTTCTTGTTCTCCTTTTCTATCTTTCCCTCTTACTTCTACCACCTGATACGCTGTCCAATACTATATGAGATTTCCAATCATTTTAGTACATGGCCTTCACGCTCCGGATAGTTTTAGTAAATGCAAGGGTTCTGAATGTCCCTGAGAAAAGTGCCAGAGCCCTTCACTCTTTTTATGTGGAGAAGGCTGACATAATTTTAATCCAAGAAACACACTTCTGTCACTATCTGCCCACACCACATATTCAAATTTAGTTTTATCCCACTACCTATTATTCTAACTATTCTCAATCAAAATCTAAAGGTGTGGCTATTCTCTTTGCTAAACACATACCCATTACCAATGTTGTAACACAGATTGGAGCAGGGGAGATGTCTTATACTCACCTGCTCTATTTTTAATTCATCTATTACAATTGTTAACATCTATGTCCCGAACCAGGGTCAACCAACATTTTTTGATAACATTTTAGACAAGATTGACTCGCTCAAACAGGGAGTTTTAATAGTGGGTCAGGATTTTAACTGGGCTTTAGACCAATACCAAGATTTTTCCTCAGGTTTTTCCCTGGTTCTGAACCGTTTATCAAGCAAGGTAAGGCATTTACTCTACACTCACCAGCTTTCCGACATCTGGCGAATACTCCACCCATCGGCCCGAGACTTCATCTATTATTCTGTTCCTCACCGTTCTTACTCTAGAATAGACTATATCTTAATTGGCCATAGCCACCTTTACTTGGTTCAATACGCATCTATAGGCCTAATGACTTGGTCTGATCATGCCTCAGTACTACTTGATCTGTCAATTGGGATTTCTGACCCCCAACATCGTAAATGGCGATTTCATGAATCTGTATTAAATTACCCTTATTGAAAGCCCAACTAGAGGAAAGTATATACATGTATATGGAATGCATTGTCTCCCCGGAAGTCTTTAGTCTAACCACTTGGTAAGCGCATATGTGCGTAATAAGAGGAAAATGCATCCAGTTGGGGTCCTACTTAAAGAACCAACAGCAGGGACTTAAATGACCAATGGCAGGGACCTTCTGTAGAAAATCCAAACACTAGAAACCACTCATAAAGCCTCACTCTCTAATGACATTTATGTAGAATTAATCTCAGCATGTACATTGCTAAATAATTTACTTCTAGATAAAGATACACTATCCTTTAGGAAATGTTGGAACAGGTATTAGCGTTGGGGAAACAAGCCAGACAAGATGTCAGCTAGAGCATTACATACTCAGGAGCATTATCTTTTATCCTCTTCATAAAAGATTAGCATTGTACTATTTTCCATAAAAAACAGACAAAATAGCTGAAACATTTTGTGCCTATTACTCTTCGCTTTATAATCCACCCAAGCCCATAACTTATACTGATGATAATGAGAAACACCATGCTATAAAGACTTTATCTAATGAATAATGGATATCAACTAGATTTAAGGGAGGGAAAAGGTAGGGGAAAGGAAACCAGAGCACAGGTCCAATAAGCAAAGTTTGTGGTTAGAAATAACCAACAAATAAATGTACCATAATAACGTAACATGAATATCCCTATGAGGGATAGGCAATTGTCTCATGTGGAGGTGCACCCCTGAGAGTTGATAAACATTTGCGAGCAGAAGAGGAAAAGAACTCTCGTTTTTTGGGGGGCACTCATTGAACAGTATAATTAAAATATAACCTTTACTTAATCTTTAAAATATAATGCCACAAAACAAAACTAAACACAAACATGAACATATATTTTATCAAAACCAATTCATATCCGTATTCCGTGTGAAAAGCATTATGATCACGTGTGAAGGGTGAGTACAATAGATAGCAACAGGTTGGTCCAGATTCAGAGACATCAAAAATTTGTATGTAACAACAAAGATGTGTCCAGAACCAAAACCTGTGTTGTACACGGATTAGAGGGCGGTATAGCGTATAATAAAGCTGACTAGGTGTGAATAAGTTTTGAATGGGCTGACTAGCAGGAGCTCACCACCAATCAAGGATTAAGGGAGCGTACCAAAACTCCCCTTGAAAAAGACCGATTGGTCGAAACGACGTTTGGTACATGCTGAGAGTGGAGACCTTCAGTTTTCCCTTTTGTTTTGGTTTTACTCATTTTAAGCAAGCCATTTCACCCGTGTCAACTATTTTGTCACGTTGAGGTTTGGGATATAGTGGGTATTCCGGATTTCCCATCTATACCGGAGCGTGTTCCATTTTGCTCCACCCAACCCTGACAGGCAATTTGTGGTGATCCCCAGGGTGTCCTTGCTTATAGTTTGTTTTAATATTAACCAATTTTTTGGAAAAATAAAGAAAGCATTTTTATCCAAGTCTCGCTGGACCCTTACTTAAAGATACCTTTATATGCGGAAATAATTCTTTCAACACGTGAGTGGGGTACGCAGTACCCATGTGAATATTTGCTACACTAGAAAATATACTGCAATATCCATTTGTTATGCGAGTTTTGGTACGCTCCCTTAATCCTTGATCGGTGGTGAGCTCCTATCTTCCCTTCTATCAAGTATAACTTCACACCAGGGCTCTATTTCCGGAAGTCACGCAATTGATTTTGAGATAATACTACTCATTGGACTTTTCTTTTTGTTGTTGTTTTTTTTTCTGTACATGTGCTGTGGAAATTTGGACTAAACGAGTGCCCTAAGGATATTGCTGTAAAGATCCAACCATATTGTATACTTTATTACGTCTCTTATATTTTATCTGTAAAGATTCAACCGTATTGTATACTTTATTACGTCTCTTATATTTTATTTAATTGTTTATCTTGTTATACCATAGTGTATTTATTGACCACTCTTTATTTGTCGCCTTTGATCGTATCCCTTTTTTTCCTTATTTATCTGTTCCTATATCTGTTTTTGGGCTGGTATCAAGGGGTTTCGATTGGGCAGACTTTTTTTAGTGCGCCAGAGTGCACCCACTTACCATTTTGATCCAGATGGTGATTGGGCCAAGATTATCTCTTTCTCAGACTTGCAAGAAAAATGGATTTTATCGCCAAGAGATTTTTTGCGCTACCTACGTATGTCATTATTTATTGTCTCAAAGCCCTATGAAAAACCAGCTTAAAGCACGTATGCATTTCGAGCAGCTCTGTGCTGCTTCAGCTACTCTGTCTCACACTATCTCTATAATGTATAATCTCCTCTTGCTGGATTACAGTCCGACACCTCTCCTCTTCAGTAAAATATGGGATAGAGAACTAGGCAAGGAATTGGGTGAAGACAAATGGGAAACAATATTCCAATTAGCTCATGCCCTAGGGCATTGGTTGCAGAGACTCAGTATAAATTGATCTCACGGTGATATAGATGCCCAGATACCATTTCTAAGATGGGCCTTGGTGTTCCATATTTGGTGGCACTGCCCCATTCTCCAAGCGCTACTGGAAATAAGTACTCTCTCTTTCTCTCTTGCTCTCTGCTAAAATCCTTTGGGAAAAAGTCCCTACTGATCCTTTGTTTTGGCTGATTCATTATTCTGAAGGTGACTAGCATACAGAAAGAGGGGCTTTTTTCAAATGGTTTTACTAAGCCCTCTCTCTCCGGAAAAGGCCACGTATATAAGGATAAAGCACCAGTGACCAGGAGGTACAAAGAATCTGTGGACTCCGTGGATGGGTAAACAATCTATGTGACCCGTTATTTGTGTTATATTTAAACACTTGCTGCAAACAAATACTGCTGGCTTACTAACTTTGAACCAAAGAGCCCCTTTTAATTACTAATACAAGCTTCTTTTTGATGCTATAGCAATTGCTTATATTCATTTCAGTGGTACTTTTTATTTTTACTGACTGGTAATTGCTAACAACTGTTTTATATTGTCTCATTCTATGATATTGTTGTTGTTTTATATGGAGTATTGTACTTTTAATTCTTGAACAAATTAAATTGCTTAATCTCAGCGCTCCTCTCCACTTAGTGGTTTTCTTTACATTTATACTTATTAGGTGGGGCGAGTATTCCCACAGAGAAGCGTCAGGCATTGGGCAACTAATTGGCGCTTGGTAAAATATTTATTTGTTTTGTTTCATTATTCGTCCAGATCTATCTCGAACTATAAAAAAGTATTTACTATGCCATTTAAATAGCACTGCAAAATCTGTGATTCCTGTGTGCTGCTAATCCTCTTCTCCAACAACAATAAGAGATTGGTTTAATAGCGTATACCTCTACATGGAATTGGATGATATCATGACATCTGCTGATGTAGGATCTACATCATTCAAAGTTACTTTGTTCTGATGGATGAATTTTCATGACTCTCCAGTGTTTAAAGGTATACTCATCTCTAGCCCCCTTAGGACCCCCTAAGTCTTTCTATATTTTAATGGTATATTTGGATGGAGTTTTTAAATGTCATGTTTTTGACCTCTATCTCCCTTTTCCCTTTCTTTTTATTTTTGTCTTAGTCTTTTCTCACTCTTCTCTTTCTTTTTCTACTCTTCCTATTTTTCCAGTCTATCTTCTAGTCCTTTCAAATTCGGGTTTATTATGCTTAGATTACATGTTCTACTAGAGATCTTTTGATATGTATCTAGGCTTTTAAATTGTCTAATTGTTTTTTGTTTGCTATTAAACTGAGACATCTTCAGTTTCTACTGCTGTTTTAATGATGGACAACTAGATAGTGTACTATTTATTATATGTTTTGTGACATATGTCTATTTTGTCTTGAGATGCTGATTTCAATAAACATATTTTGCACTAAAAAATGTAATCAAAAGTAAAGTGCTAGTACTGCACACTGTTCAGCAGTACAGCAGTGAACTGCTGAAAGCTTGTTTCTAGATTAAGAATTTGTGGACAACTTTTCAGAATATTTGTTTATAACTTCCATTTGGACTATTTCAGAAAAGATAAACAATGGATGTGCCAATGTTTGTATTTAATTACAATTTATAAGGAAAATGCATCTATCAAGAAATTTTCATTGATGTTCAGAGGGGGATTTATCGAATCTTTTAAAGAAGAAAGTAGAAGTGCTGCCCATAGCAATCAAGCAGTTTCTAGCTATCAAATCTGATTGGCCTGGCAAACATATCTAATTGTCCCATTTAGAAGGTTTGTTCAAACTTTTCCTCTGGGAAAGATTACATTTTAAGCACTTAATTGAATGTGCCCCTCAATATCTCTTGTTTGACTTAATATTTTATTTTCAGTTTGAAAATTCCAACAAACTATTGGCCATGTGTGTCCCACTCATACTACAGTATATTATACTTTGCAACTTGAACTATTTATAATGGATATGTTATTGTATTTTCATATATATATGTTTATATAGTGTGTTACAATTGGTGATCATTAAAGTTTGTTTCTTAGTACTGCTCAAATGTACAAATTTAAACTAAACTTTAGTGCAGATTTTCACTTTTTGCAAACATTAGTGAAAATAAATGTCAATATGGTTTATTTGTTAACAATTAATATTGCTGTAAAAAATAGTTCTTGCCCATAGCAATTAATCACATACTTAAATTTAGTTTCTAATTTGCAGTACAATGATTTGAGCTAAATGTTGATTGATTGCTGTATTGCATTGTAAATGTTGCACCTACTTGCAATATTATAAAATAACATTTTGCAAATTTCATTTTACTGTCTATTAATATTTCTATATTTTACCATGGTAAACATTTCATGAAAGAGCAAAAGAGTTTTCTCTGACGTCCTAGTGGATGCTGGGAACTCCGTAAGGACCATGGGGATTAGCGGCTCCGCAGGAGACTGGGCACAAAAGTAAAGCTTTAGGACTACCTGGTGTGCACTGGCTCCTCCCCCTATGACCCTCCTCCAAGCCTCAGTTAGATTTTTGTGCCCGGCCGAGAAGGGTGCACACTAGGGGCTCTCCTGAGCTTCTTAGTGAAAGTTTAGTTTTAGGTTTTTTATTTTCAGTGAGACCTGCTGGCAACAGGCTCACTGCATCGAGGGACTAAGGGGAGAAGAAGCGAACTCACCTGCGTGCAGAGTGGATTGGGCTTCTTAGGCTACTGGATACCATTAGCTCCAGAGGGACCGAACACAGGCCCAGCCTCGGAGCTCGGTCCCGGAGCCGCGCCGCCGGCCCCCTTACAGAGCCAGAAGCAAGAAGAGGTCCGGAAAAATCGGCGGCAGAAGACATCCTGTCTTCACCAAGGTAGCGCACAGCACTGCAGCTGTGCGCCATTGCTCCTCAGCACACTTCACACTTCGGTCACTGAGGGTGCAGGGCGCTAGGGGGGGGCAGCAATAAAAACACCTTGGCTGGCGAAAATACATCACATATAGCCCCCAGGGCTATATGGATGAATTTTAACCCCTGCCAGATTCCACAGAAAAACGGGAGAAAAGGCCGCCGAAAAGGGGGCGGAGCCTATCTCCTTAGCACACTGGCGCCATTTTCTCTCACAGCTCCGTTGGAGGGAAGCTCCCTGGCTCTCCCCTGCAGTTACTACACTACAGAAAGGGGTTAAAAAAGAGAGGGGGGCAATAATTAGGCGCAGTATAACAATACAGCAGCTATAAGGGGAAAAACACTTATATAAGGTTATCCCTGTGTATATATATATATATATATAGCGCTCTGGTATGTGCTGGCATACTCTCCCTCTGTCTCCCCAAAGGGCTAGTGGGGTCCTGTCCTCTATCAGAGCATTCCCTGTGTGTGTGCTGTGTGTCGGTACGTTGTGTCGACATGTATGAGGAGGAAAATGAGGTGGAGGCGGAGCAATTGCCTGTAAAAGAGATGTCACCCCATAGGGAGTCGACACCTGAGTGGATGAGCTTATGGAAGGAATTATGTGACAGTGTCAGCTCTTTACAAAAGATTGATGACATGAGACAGCCGGCGACTCAGCCTGTGCCTGTCCAGGTGTCTCAAAAGCCATCTGGGGCTCTAAAACGCCCGTTACCGCAGATGGCAGATACAGACGCCGACACGGATACTGACTCCAGTGTCGACGATTAAGAGACGAATGTGACTTCCAGTAGGGCCACACGTTACATGATTGAGGCTATGGAAAATGTTTTTACACATTTCTGATAATACCAGTACCACTAAAAAGGGTATTAGGTTGGGTGAGAAAAAACTGCCTGTAGTTTTTCCTGCATCTGAGGAATTAAATGAAGTGTGTGATGATGCGTGGGTTTCCCCCGTTAAAAACTGTTAATTCCTAAAAAGTTATTAGCATCATACCCCTTCCCGCCAGAGGATAGGGCACGTTGGGAAACACCCCTTAGGGTGAATAAAGCGCTCACACGCTTGTCTAAACAGGTGGCACTACCGTCCCCGGATACGGCCGCCCTTAAGGAACCTACTGACAGAAAGCAGTAAAATATCCTAAAATGTATATACACTCACACGGGTGTGATACTGCGACCAGCAATCGCCTCAGCCTGGATGTGCAGTGCTGGGGTGGCTTGGTCGGATTCCCTGACTGACAATATTGATACCCTAGATAGGGACAGTATATTACTAACTATAGAGCATTTAAAAGATGCATTTCTATATATGCGTGATGCACAGAGGGATATTTGCCGACTGGCATCAAGAGTAAGTGCGCTGTCCATTTCTGCCAGAAGAGGGTTATGGACAAGACAGTGGTCAGGTGATGATGATTCCAAAAGGCATATGGAAGTATCGCCTTATAAAAGGGAGGAGTTATTTGGGGTAGGTCTAACAGACCTGGTGGCCACTGGAAACAGCCAATTCCCAGGAACAAAAGCCCTCTCCCGCCTCCGCAAAGTCCTCAGCATGACGCTGGGGCTTTACAAGCGGTCTCAGGCACGGTGGGGGCCCGTCTCAAGAAATTCGAGACGTCTCCCCCTCGCCGTTTCATAAAGTCTGCTTTACCGACGTCTCCCTCAGACAGGGAGACAGTATTGCAAGCCATTCACAGGCTGTATTCCCAGCAGGTGATAATCAAGGTACCCCTCCTGCAACAGGAAAAGGTGTACTATTCCACACTATTTGTGGTACCGAAGCCGGACGGCTCGGTGAGACCATTTTTAAATCTAAAATCCTTGAACACTTACATACAAAGGTTCAAATTCAAGATGGAGTCACTCAGAGCAGTGATTGCAAACCGAGAAGAAGGGGACTATATGGTCTCTCTGGACATCAAAGATGCTTACCTACATGTCCCAATTTACCCTTCTCCAAGGGTACCTCAGGTTTGTGGTACAGAACTGTCACTATCAGTTTCAGACGCTGCCGATTGGATTGTCCACGGCACCCCGGGTCTTTACCAAGGTAATGGCCGAAATGATGATACTCCTTCGAAAGAAGGGAGTTTTAGTTATCCCTTACTTGGACGATCTCCTGATAAGGGCAAGATCCAGGGAACAGTTGGAAGTCGGGGTAGCACTATCTCAGATAGTGCTGCGGCAGCACGGTTGGATTCTCAATATTCCAAAATCGCAACTGATCCCGACGACACGCCTTCTATTCCTAGGGATGATCCTGGACACAGTCCGGAAAAAGGTGTTTTCTCCCGGAGGAGAAAGCCAGGGAGTTATCCGAACTAGTCAGAAACCTCCTAAAACCAGGCCAAGTGTCAGTGCATCAGTGTACAAGGGTCCTGGGAAAAATGGTGGCTTCCTACGAAGCAATTCCATTCGGCAGATTCCACGCAAGAACTTTCCAGTGGGACCTGCTGGAAAAATGGTCCGGATCGCATCTTCAGATGCATCAGCGGATAACCCTGTCACCAAAGACAAGGATGTCTCTCCTGTGGTGGTTGCAGAGTGCTCATCTTCTAGAGGGCCGCAGATTCGGCATTCAGGACTGGGTCCTGGTGACCACGGATGCCAGCCTGAGAGGCTGGGGAGCAGTCACACAGGGAAAAAATTTCCAGGGCTTGTGGTCAAGCCTGGAGACATCACTTCACATAAATATTTTGGAGCTAAGGACCATTTACAATGCCCTAAGCCAAGCAAGACCTCTGCTTCAAGGTCAGCCGGTGCTGATCCAGTCGGACAATATCACGGCTGTCGCCCACGTAAACAGACAGGGCGGCACAAGAAGCAGGAGGGCAATGGCAGAAGCTGCAAGGATTTTTCGCTGGGCGGAAAATCATGTGATAGCACTGTCAGCAGTGTTCATTCCGGGAGTGGACAACTGGGAAGCAGACTTCCTCAGCAGGCACGACCTCCACCCGGGAGAGTGGGGACTTCACCCAGAAGTCTTCCACATGATTGTAAACCATTGGGAAAAACCAAAGGTGGACATGATGGCGTCCCGCCTAAACAAAAAATTGGACAGGTATTGCGCCAGGTCAAGGGACCCTCAGGCAATAGCTGTGGACGCTCTGGTAACACCGTGGGTGTACCAGTCAGTGTATGTGTTCCCTCCTCTTCCTCTCATACCAAAAGTACTGAGAATTATAAGACAGAGGGGAGTAAGAACTATACTTGTGGCTCCGGATTGGCCAAGAAGGACTTGGTACCCGGAACTTCAAGAGATGCTCACGGAGGACCCGTGGCCTCTACCTCTAAGGGGACCTGCTCCAGCAAGGACCCTGTCTATTCCAAGACTTACCGCGGCTGCGTTTAACGGCAGGGCGGTTGAACGCCGGATCCTGAAGGAAAAAGGCATTACGGATGAAGTCATCCCTACCCTGGTCAAGCCAGGAAGGATGTAACCGCAAAGCATTATCACCGCATTTGGCGAAAATATGTTGCGTGGTGCGAGGCCAGTAAGGCCCCGATGGAGGAATTTCAACTAGGTCGATTCCTGCATTTCCTGTAAACAGGAGTGTCTATGGGCCTAAAATTGGGGTCCATTAAGGTTCAAATTTCGGCCCTGTCAATTTTCTTCCAGAAAGAACTAGCTTCACTACCTGAAGTTCAGACGTTTGTAAAAGGGGTACTGCATATACAGCCTCCTTTTGTGCCTCCAGTGGCACTTTGGGATCTCAATGTAGTTTTAGGGTTCCTAAAGTCACATTGGTTTGAACCACTTGAATCTGTGGAGTTAAAATATCTCACATGGAAAGTGGTCATGTTGTTGGCCCTGGCCTCGGCCAGGCACGTGTCAGAATTGGGGGCTTTATCCTGTAAAAGCCCTTATCTGATCTTCCATTCAGACAGGGCAGAATTGAGGACTCGTCCTCATTTTCTCCCTAAGGTGGTTTCAGTGTTTCATCTGAACCAACCTATTGTGGTAACTACGGCTACTAGTGACTTGGAGGACTCCAAGTTGTTGGACGTAGTCAGGGCCTTGAAAATATATGTTTCCAGGACGGCTGGAGTCAGGAAATCTGACTCGCTGTTATCCTGTATGCACCCAACAAGCTGGGTGCTCCTGCTTCTAAGCAGACTATTGCTCGTTGGATTTGTAGTACAATTCAGCTTGCACATTCTGTGGCAGGCCTGCCACAGCCAAAATCTGTAAAAGCCCATTCCACAAGGAAGGTGGGCTCATCTTGGGCGGCTGCCCGAGGGGTCTCGGCGTTACAACTTTGCCGAGCAGCTACTTGGTCAGGGGCAAACACGTTTGCTAAATTCTACAAATTTGATACCCTGGTTGAGGAGGACCTGGAGTTCTCTCATTCGGTGCTGCAGAGTCATCCGCACTCTCCCGCCCGTTTGGGAGCTTTGGTATAATCCCCATGGTCCTTACGGAGTTCCCAGCATCCACTAGGACGTCAGAGAAAATAAGAATTTACTTACCGATAATTCTATTTCTCGTAGTCCGTAGTGGATGCTGGGCGCCCATCCCAAGTGCGGATTGTCTGCAATACTTGTACATAGTTATTGTTACAAAAATCGGGTTATTATTGTTGTGAGCCATCTTTTCAGAGGCTCCTCTGTTATCATGCGGTTAACTGGGTTCAGATCACAGGTTGTACGGTGTGATTGGTGTGGCTGGTATGAGTCTTACCCGGGATTCAAAATCCTTCCTTATTGTGTACGCTCGTCCGGGCACAGTATCCTAACTGAGGCTTGGAGGAGGGTCATAGGGGGAGGAGCCAGTGCACACCAGGTAGTCCTAAAGCTTTACTTTTGTGCCCAGTCTCCTGCGGAGCCGCTAATCCCCATGGTCCTTACGGAGTTCCCAGCATCCACTACGGACTACGAGAAATAGAATTATCGGTAAGTAAATTCTTATTAAAAAGAGGTAAATTAATAAAGTGATACCATCAAACATACACACTGATATATGTTTTGTATACAGTAAATATAAGTGTCTAACCTGTAAGTTATTTTTCACTTCTCTACTGGTAATTTCCAAGTGCTTCTGGCAGGCTCCAGAATTGCAAAAACAGCCAGAGCGAAAGTGGATATTATATAGGCTAGCCATCTTGTCAACCTGCAAATGCAAAAAAAAAATGCTGTGCTATATTATACAGTATATAAATCATAACCCTTTGTTAGGAATGCTTGAATAATAGGGGTTTGTTTTGTTAGATTGTTTTTGTTATCACTATTATATGATGCTATACACACTCTTCTATTTGACCAATGCTTTGCTTTCTCTCTGGTTTGTAAAGGGGGGACAGGTACAATGTACCTGGACATATCAGGGAGGCATATCTATGCCACTGCTAACTTCTGCAGAGGGTCCCTGGTATTCACAGTAGAGTGTAGCTACTTCATCAAATGCTTGGCCATGTTCCCTTAGTACAGATCTTTTGGCTGCCCTGGTTACACACTGATGATGACAGTGGAAATTTAAAATTCTAATCTTGTGTCTATCAATATCAGGGACCCCTTTCAACTTTTATTAAAACTCCCTAGTTAAAGGACTGTATTACTTCTGCTAGCAGTAAGTTTAGGGTGTATGTATGGCTTCCTAAGTAACTTTTCAAATTCAATTTGAGAGATGTTCTTGCAGTTTGCTGAATGCGTACTTAGCATATTAGTGCACTTTTTTTTTGGATTATAAGATTCCAGCAAATTTTGGACGCTAACTTGATGCCATCTGTGAAAAAGCTGACGTTAAAGAGAGGCTGGCTTCTACAAATGGATAATGATCCTAAACACACTTCAAAATCCACGGTGGATTACGTCAAGAGGCGTAAACTGAAGGTTTTGCCATTGTCTTCACAATCTCCTGACCTCAACATAGTTGAAAATCTATGGATAGACCTTAAAAGAGCAGTGCATCACAGACAGCCCAGGAATCTCAAAGAACTGGAAGACTTTTGTAAGGAAGAATGGGCGAAGATACCTCAAACAAGAATTGAAAGACTCTTGGCTGGCTACAAAAAGCGTTCACAAGCTGTGATACATGCCAAAGGGGGCAGTACAAGGTATTAACTCTGCAGGGTGCCCAAACTTTTGCAGACACAATTTTTTGTTTTCTGTTCTTTTGAAAGTGTTGATGGAAATAAAATCAAACTTTTTTTGACATGCCTTTTGGAGATTTTTCCATCTTTCCTTGGCTTCTTTTTGCACATTAAAATGAATTTTTGCCTGGGGTGCCCAAACATTCAATCCCCACTGTATGCTTATGAAAGACTGACGAAAGATACATAGAAAAAAACCCACAAAGGCACTTTTTATTATCATTGTGTCATTTTCCCTTTTCTGTTGTTTGGTAGAGGGCTCCAAACAACATGAAATGTCTGCTGCTTTTTCTTTTTAGATTTATTTATATAGGGGTGGAGATAGCCCAGTAGCCTGGGAAGGGGGCAAGGGAGAGTGACTGGACCCCTAGCTGTAATTGGGAATCTAATCGACGCCTATGATGGTAAACAGTGCACTATACCTTCTTTACTGCAGGCTACTGCAGAAACCTTCAATGTAGTACTAGTTTAGTGCTCAAATGATGGGGGGGATGGGAGGGCAGCACAGAACAGGACATGTTGATGATGGGGAAAGGGGGAGCACAGAACAGGATATACTGATGATGGGGAAGGGGGGGAGCACAGAACAGGACATACTGATGATGGGGGGGGGGAGCACAGAACAGGACATTTGGATGAATGTCGAACGATTCATAGAAGAAACCCATAAAAGCACTTTTTAGTATCATTGTCTAGTGCAATTTTCCCATTTCTGTTTTGTAGAGGGCTCCAAACAACATGAAATGTCTGCTGCTTTTTCTTTTTTAGATTTATTCATATAGGGGTGCAGATAGTCCAAGAGCCTGGGAAGGGGGGTAATGGAGAGTGACTGAACCCCCAGCTGTAATTGGGTATCTAATCGACGCCTATGATGGTCAACAGCGGACTATAACTTTTTTTACTGCAGGCTACTGCGGCAACCTTCAATGCAATGTAGTACTAGTTTAGTGCTCAAATGATGTGGGGAGGGGGGCTTGAATGGCCTTTTGCTGCTCCTCCATCCTCTGAAGCATATAGAATGTTGAATTTCACCTCGTTATCACGTCTTGCTTCAGTTGATGGCGAGGCAGGTTCAGGAGTGTTTGCTGGCGCTCCAATCTTCGGCACGCAGTGGAAGAATGCCGAAAGTGGCCCGCAATTTTTTGGTCCACCGACAGCATCTCCAGCACACCCCTCTCATTTCTAAAAAAATTCTGCACCACCAAATTAATTGTATGTGCAAAACATGGGATGTGCTGGAATTTGCCCAGTTGTAATGCACGCACAATATTGGTGGCGTTGTCCGATATCACAAATTCCCAGGAGAGTCCAATTGGGGTAAGCCATTCTGCGATGATGTTCCTCAGTTTCCGTAAGAGGTTGTCAGCTGTGTGCCTCTTATGTAAAGCGGTTATACATAGCGTAGTCTGCCTAGGAACGAGTTGGCGTTTGCAAGATGCTGCTACTGGTGTCACTGCGGGAGGCCATACATCTACCCAGTGAGCTGTTACAGTCATATAGTTCTTAGTCTGCCCTGTTCCACTTGTCCACATGTCCATGGTTAAGTGGACACTGGATACAACCACATTTTTTAGGATCATGGTGACTCTTTGTCTGACGCCTGCCTAGAGAAGTAGAACCTAGATGGGAATTGATACCAGGGACACAGTAACTCAAACAAATCTTTAAGTGACTCTGAACAAATGGTGGATACCGGACACACCTCTAACATCAACATAGCTGTCAAGGCCTCAGTTATCTTCTTTGCAAAAGGATGACTGCTGTCATATTTCATCTTCCTCACAAAGGACTGTTGGACAGTCAATTGCTTACTGGAAGTAGTACAAGTGGTCTTCCGACTTCCCCTCTGGGATGACATTCGACTCCCAGCAGTAACAACAGCAGCGACAGCAACAGCAGGCGCACCACTCAGGGATCCTACGGAGGAATCCCGGTTAGGAGAGGACTCCTCAGTCTTGACAGTAACATGGCCAGCAGGACTATGGACGTTCCTGACTGAGGAGGAAGTTGATGTTGAGGGAGTTGGTGTGTCTTGCAGGAGCTTGGGTACAGGAGGAAGAAGGGATTTAGGTGTCAGTGGACTGCTTACACTCTTACCCAAAGTTTCTGAACTTGACAGTGACTTCTGATGAATGCGCAGCAGGTGACGTATAAGGGAGGATGTTTCTAGGTGGATAACATCCTTACCCCTACTTATTACAGATTGACAGAGGCAACAGATAGCTTGACACCTGTTGTCCGGATTTGTGGAGAAATAATTCCACACCAAAGAGGTGGCTTTTTTGGTATTTTGCCCAGGCATCACAGTGCGCTTATTCATACCACGGACAACAGGTGTCTCCCCCGGTGCCTGATTTAAACAAACAACATCACCATCAGAAACCTCATTGTCAACTTCCTCCTCAGCCCCAGCAACACACATATCCTCATCCTGTTGTACTTCAACAGTGACATCTTCAATTTGAATATCAGAAACTGGACTGTGGGTGCTCCTTCCAGCACTTGCAGCGGGCGTGCAAATGGTGGAAGGAGCCACCTCTTCCAGTCGAGTGTTGGGAAGGTCAGGTATCGCAACCACCGACACAGTTGGACTCTCCTTGGGGATTTGTGATACCATCTCAGAGCACACAGTTCTTTTCTGTGCTCTTTCCAGCTTAACTCATTTAATTTTTCTAGTGGGAGGATGAGGGCTTTCATCATCATGTGAAGCTGAATCACTAGCCATTAACATAGGCCAGGGCCTCAGCCATTCCATGCCACTCCGTGTCGTGAATGGCATATTGGCAAGTTTATGTTTCTTCTCCGATGATTTAAATATATTGTTTTAGTTCTTTTTACTGAACTTTGGCTTTGGGATTTTACACACCCTCTACCATCACATTGGGCATCGGCCTTGGCAGACAATGTTGATGGTATTTCATTGTCTACGTCATGGCTAGTGGCAGCAGCTTCAGCACTAGGAGGAAGTGGTTCTTCTTGATCTTTCCCTATTTTCTCCTCAAAATTTTTGTTCTCCATTATTTTTTGGGAGTTATAAGAGACAATATGCGTCACAGGAATTACTGGAATTACTGATGACACAGGACACTACCAATGGTCTGATGCAGCCTAACAGGTTGTTATAATTGTTATACTGCAGCAGTGGATATATAGCATCAGCGGATATCGACACTGGAATTACTGATGACACAGGACACACACTACCACTGGTCTGATGCAGCCCAACAGCTTTTTAACAATAATATAATTGTAATTTGTTATACTGCAGCAGTGGATATATAGCAGCAGCGTATATCGTCACTGGAATTACTGATGACACAGGACACTGGATATATGGCAGCAGAGAACACCAACACTGTGACTGCCTGGACTGATGCAGCACAATACACTTAGTGACTACACTGGACTGGTCTGCAAAACACAGCTCCACTTTACAGCTAAACTGGATATATGGCAGCAGAGAACACCAACACTGTGACTGCCTGGACTGATGCAGCACAATACACTGAGTGACTACACTGGACTGGTCTGCACAACACAGCACCACTCTACAGCTACACTGGCTATATGGACTGGACTGAGCAGCACAACACTTGTCACCCCACTTTTACGCCCGAATAAACAGAGACTGAGCACACTGAATAGTACACGTCCTCTCACTCTCCGAGACTGGAGTGAAAATGGCCGCGACACGCCGCTCCTTATATGGAATCCAAATCCCGCGAGAAACCGACAGCGGGATGATAACGTTTTGCTGAGTTCGGGTTTCTGAGTCAAGAGGGAAGATCCGAGCCTGGCTCGGATCCGAACTCGGAAACCAAAGTTCGGGGGGGGGGGGTTGTTCGGTTCTCTGAGAACCGAACCCGCTCTTCTCTAATTGGTACTTTATATTCACCATTACCAAAGTGCAGTTGCAAACCTAGGTAATCATGATTTTAACACCTGAAAGCTTTGTTAATTGCTCTTCATAACTCATTATAGGCATTTTGTCTCCACTAGACTGTTTGCAGAAGTCTGTCATCAACTAAACGTTGAGTGCTATACATTACTTTCACCGCATTGGTATGTATAACCACTCCTCTGTCTACTAAACACCAGGAATAAATTGGAGGAATTCTTCCCTAATCCTATGTAAATTTGTTTGATCCACCTTAGGTCCATCATAAACTGTTGGCCTCTATGTTACTCACCTTTGAAGGACATTTTATCCATTGGAGGGATTCTCTCTCTGTGACCAAATACAGAAAATAAAGTTTGGAATGTTTCTTAACTTCCACCTGCCAGCTATCTTCCATTGTTTATCTTAATGCCCAATTAACAATTATCTTAGCTATTAGGTTTTAGATCCATCATAGCTGGCATAACCAGTGATTTATTTGTTTTACCAGGCTAACTTTACTATACCTATTATGGGAATGTGGTATGTACTATAAACTTATAATGTGTTTGTTTCTTAAAACTGTTATTGTTTAAAGACTGACTTGTTCTATTTTGCTATCCAGATTCTGTACCCCTGAGTAAGTCCCTTGGGACGAAACATGTTGGGTTCATATTCTGTTTCACTTCTGTGTCCTAATTTGATTACAAGGCGACAAAGAAATAAGCTAAACTGAATTTAAACTGGATAAATCCAAAACACTGCTCTGTGAAACTGTACAGATGTCCTTTATGTACCACTATTTATTTTAATAATGTTCTTGTGAATAATTTTTATGTACACAAAAGTAAGATTTTATTGATGTATGTATTTTACTTGTCAAATCTATTACGAATGGCTAAAATTGGGAACAAACATTGTTGTTAGCATCCTCAAATCAGATTGGTAGGTGTTATTCTTGAATCTTGGCTAACAGAAGATTCATCTAGAGGTGCTGCTTTCATTATCTTTTTCCCTTAGCGCAATTGGGCAACCCACCTTTGTGTGTGTGTGTGTGTGTGTATATATATATATATATATATATATATATATATATAAAATAGATTAGTGCAATAGGCCGGCACCCGCTTTAAGGAAATATCAATTAATCGGCTCCGGTGCCTTCCCGCAGGATCATGAGACCCATCCATACAGTATACAGTATAATTAGCGGTGAATGAACAATCCTCAATCCACCAACAGTGTATACTGTTGGTGGATTGAGGATTGTTCATTCACCGCTAATTATTGCAAACAGCTTGTGATAATATGTGGGGTAGTATATTAAGGTCTAGATGACGTCTGCAAGCCAGCCTCCTGACGAAGTGCTTACGAAACGCGTTGGGGCGGAGATTTCTAGACGTCTGCTTCACTCGGTGTATGCATCTACCTGTGATCGCTGCGGGTGGCCGGACGGGCTTCTGAACGCAGCGCGGTGTACGGTCCCGGCTTCTGGACACAGCGGTTGGTATATCAGCCTTGTGGATTCTTTTCATGCGTACAAACTGGCCCAAAGTGTGGGTCCAAAAAGGTATTATTACATCTATACCTGTTATCTGGTTCTAATGATATGTTTTAAAAATAAATCTGATTTACACTATGGGCGCATTCTCCTGAATCCTTTTTTTCTAGAAATTTGCTCAAGGGGTCCTGAGTTCTTTGGAAAATTGCAGCAGTGGTGTTTCACCAGTGTAACAGCCAAGGTGTGGAACTACCTGTGGACTGCAAACCATCAATTAAGACTAACCAGCGCACCTGTACACTTTTCTTTGCCCAATATATATATTTATTTGCAGACACAAGAAGGCATTAGCAGTTTCCCTTACCCCGGCCCCAGCTCTGCCCCTCTACCCCTCACATCCCCAGTTACACTGTTAGCTTATCTCCTGTTACCTGGGTGTAACTGGAGAGGAGACCCCTCTGTGCTGGTCTCAGCTCTCACCCGTCGCTGCCACCGCCTCCGTCCTGTCAGGAATTGGCTAATGCTTCCACCTGAGTATTTAGGGGGCAGGCACTTCACGGCATTAGGCCCACGAATCGCGGCTCTGGACTCTCTGCTGCCTAGGGAGGGGGCAGGTCAGAGCGGACATGACAGGATGGGTCTGGGATAATGTTTACCATCTTGTGGGCCCCCCTCCCACCCATTCGTTCTGCCCTGTGGCCGGGGGTGAAGAGGGTGCCTCAAAGATATCCAGTGGCAGGGCGCAGTGGGAGCTGTGGCCCTGGAAGCAGCCAGGGCCTCGTAGCAGCTGCACCCCTACACCCTCTGTAGTTACACCACTGCTTGTACCAGAACCAGATTTACACACAATATGCTGTATGAGCCCAAGGGTGAATATGGACATTATACACACACAGGTGCAGCAGTATATACTGTTGAGAATTTTGTGAGGTTTGATCAGAGATGTGCGGAAAGATAGACCCACCTGTCACAGACTTTTTACTGCAGAGTTTTGACTATAAAAATAATTTATAAATACAAAGAAGATATTTGTAATATATTCATTTTATTTTTCATATACTTTATATAGTCAAAACTCTTGCTTATACTTTATTATGATAGGAAAGTCTCTGCATCACCTGCCTTACCTCACCGAGCGTCACTGGTAATATATATATATATATATATATATATATATACACACACACACACACAAAACATACACATACACACATTTTGAAAACTTCTTATCGCTCAAATTTAAATGTACTTAAAAACTCATGTAGTGGCTTCTTCACATACTCAGATGATTAAATATATCCTGCTTTAATCATCTAAAATAAAATTATCTTAAGTCATTTTCGAAAGATAAAATGCAATTAGATAAAAAAATATATGCTGGAACAAGTAATTCCTAATGTAGATCACTTGTTTAATTTACACATGTAAGATCTGTGATGTACAGTGTTCATTAAAGATAGGACCCCTTGACGCCTTCAAGTCAAATATAGCTGAGGAATATGTGCAAAGGATAAATACAATAATTATTTAATCTTCTTTAATTATTTAAAGAAGAACTTACAATTTTGGTCTTTTGTAGCTAGACATTTATCTTTTGATATCTCTTATACTTATTAGAAAATATTTAATAAAAAAATAATGTATTCTTGTAAACAATTTTGTATATTTTCTCTATTTAAAAAAAAAAGGTTTTTTTTTATTTGAACAAATCATTCTCTTTGTAACAAGCTTTAATGCAGGGTTTGTTTAAAAACATTTTGATTTATAACTGTCCAAATATAGTAAACTTTTTATGACAATCAAATGTAACATAATGGTTTTCTAATACTAAAAGTAGAGAAAAGCTAAATAAAATGTATTTTTAAAACTCAAACTACTAGTTAATATGTGAAAAGTAGAGAGGATGGATATGGCTATTAGTGAAGTCTAATTTTAGATACATGTGAATGTACACAATGAAAAAATGAATCCCATGATTTTTATTATATTTGAAGTACAATTATTCTACTTGACATAATTAAAGTTGTATCTACAGTATAGTCTATTATACTATGTGTTCTCTATGCGAATCACCAAAATGTATACTGTAGTTAAGTCATACTTTGTGACACAGTATTTATATATGGGTTCAAAAACCAATGTGAAATTTCACCTAAAATGAGATTCACATCAAAGTGGGGTGTTTTACAGAGGTGAATATGTGTTCTGTTCGTACAGATGGATTAATGCATGTTTGTATGCACTTGTCTAAGCAGCTGCAAATTTTTAGGCTTCGGAATTGATAATTATTGCAAGTGAAGCTGCAGCCCAGAAAAGAAGATAGACACTCGCTGGTGCCATAGAAAACATATTTACAACTATGGGGTGTATTCAATACCTGCCGGAAACTGCTATCTTGTCAGAAAGACAGCAGTTTCCGACAGGTTTAGGTCGGAAGGGGTTCCGAACTATTCAGTGCCGAGCCATTTTTTCCGACAAGTCGGGAATTCCCGACTTGTCGGTAAACACGTGGATTGTCAGATTAACCACGGATCCACAAGTTCCGCGGCCAAGTGAGACAGGTTTTGGCCCCAGTTCCGACAGTGCTTATTGAGTACTGACCTGTCGGATCCTTTCCGTCGTAAAGGATCCGACAGGTGTTGAATATAGCCCTATATGTATGTATGCACACATAAACAGACTATTTGCAAAAACGAGGAAAATTGACTGCTAGGGTAGCCCTATGGCTATGCAGATTGGTCACGGTAGTAGCGAAGCAGATGATATGTTCTTGTACATACATGTTTGCAGCTGATGGCATATACAGTACATGCCCTGAAAACAGCCAATATACAGTGGGGATCGAAAGTTTGGGCACCGCAGGCAAAAATTAATTTTAATGTGCAAAAAGTAGCCAAGGAAAGAAGGAAAAATCTCCAAAAGTCATCAAATTACAGATTAGACATTCTTATAACATGTCAAAAAAAACGTTTGATTTTATTTCCATCATTTACACTATCAAAAGAACAGAAAACAAAACATGGTGTCTGCAAAAGTTTGGGCACCCTGCAGAGTTAATACCTTGTACTGCCCCCTTTGGATAGCTGAGACCTGGCAGTGTCATGGATTGTTCTCAATCATCGTCTGGAAAGACCAGGTGATGTCAATCTCAAAGGTTTTAAAAGCTCAGACTCTTCGGACCTTGCTCTAACAATCAGCACCATGGGTTCTTCTAAGCAGTTGTGTAGAACACTGAAACTGAGAATAGTTGACGCTCACAAAGCAGGAGAAGGCTATAAGAAGATAGCAAAGCGTTATCAGATGCCCATATCCTCTGTTCAGAATATAATTAAGAAATGGCAGTCATCAGGAACAGTGGAAGTTAATGCAAGATCTGGAAGACCAAGAAAAATATCAGACAGAACAGCTCGCAGGATTGTGAGAAAAGCAAGTCAAAATCCATGTTTGACTGCACGATCCCTCCAGGAAGATCTGGTAGACACTGGAGTTGTGGTACACTATTCCACTATAAAGAGATACTTGTACAAATATGGTCTTCATGGAAGAGTCACCAGAAGAAAACCTCTTCTACGTCCTCACCACAAAAATCAGCGTTTGAAGTTTGCAAATGAACATATAGACAAGCCTGATGCATTTTGGAATAAAGTTCTGAGGACCGATGAGGTTAAAATAGAAATTTTTGGCCGGAATAAGCAAAGGTACATTTGGAGAAAGAAGGGCACACAATTTAATGAAAAGAACCTCTGTCCAACTGTTAAGCATGGGGGTGGATCAATCATGCTTTGGGTTGTATTGCAGCCAATGGCACAGGGAACATTTCACGAGTAGAAGGAAAAATGGATTCAATAAGATTCCAGCAAATTTTGGACGCTAACTTGATGCCATCTGTGAAAAAGCTAAAGTTAAAGAGAGGCTGGCTTCTACAAATGGATAATGATCCTAAACACACCTCAAAATCCATGGTGCATTACATCAAGGAGGTGTAAACTGAAGGTTTTGCCATGGCCTTCACAATCTCCTGACCTCAACATAATTGAAAATCTAAAAGAGCAGTGCGTCACAGACAGCCCAGGAATCTCAAAGAACTGGAAGACTTTTGTAAGGAAGAATGGGCGAAGATTCCTCAAACAAGAATTGAAAGACTCTTGGCTGGCTACAAAAAGCGTTTACAAGCTGTGATACTTGCCATAGGGGGCAGTACAAGGTATTAACTCTGCAGGGTGCCCAAACTTTTGCAGATGCCATTTTCTGTTTTCTGTTCTTTTGAAAGTGTAAATGATGGAAATAAAATCAAACGTTTTTTTGACATGTTATAAGAATGTCTAATCTGTAATTTGATGCTTTTTGGAGATTTTTCCATCTTTCCTTGGCTTCTTTTTGCACATTAAAATTTATTTTTGCCTGGGGTGCCCAAACTTTCGATCCCCACTGTACACCTGAGTTTTGCTGCTACTCCCTGTTACCAACCTTAAATGGTCACTCAGTGCAAGCAGGTTTATAATGGCACCTTGACATGCACACAGTGCATTTGCGGCACATGTGTGAACATTGGCATTGCATACAAACATGAATTAGGTCCAGGGGCTGTTTCAGAGTTGGATGTAGAGTGAAAAATGGTACACCTTTGAACCTAGACAAACCATTATGCAATGCCAGGGGTGCAAATACATTAAGATATTTACATACAGGGTACTTACTGCCAAGAATTGCATGCAGCCCACAAATATTGCGTTCATTCTATTTTTAAACTACAATTTAGAATTTAGCTTGGATATACCTCTCCCAAATTTCTCTGTACATTTTTAATCTGCACGACCTGCAGTTCAACATAGTCTTGTTAATGTGCAAATTTACTCCTCTTTTTGCTTTGCTCTCAACTCTAAATCAACCCGATAATCTTGAAGTTGAGTGCCCCATACACTAGAGCGATAATGCCCGATTTCATCCAATTTTGGGCATTCGGCCCGATATATCAGATGAAATCGGGCATTTTGGAGTTGTTTCCGATCCGATCTGATGCACGTTCCTGTGAGGGTCGGATCGGATCCTCCAGATTGAATGTACTGTACATTCAATCTGGTCCGACCTCGCAGGCGTGGCTGGGATCGCCCATGATTACCCAAGATACATTGTATGCAAAAGTACAGCATACAATGTATCTTGGCCAATTCTGCCCCTCGGGAGGCTGCCGGGGCTGATCGCCTGCGACATATCCGTCTGACATGTCGTGGTAGTGTATGGAGCCCTTTAGACTTAGGCTTTGCCATTCTATGGATTGGCATTCCACACTATATGAAATAGCATGTATAGTCTATAATAGAGCTGGGACAATTATGCTGTCATGTACTGGGACCAGCGTTGACTGGTTTAAACCATCTTATTTTAAAATGTTTGTTTTCTTTAAAACACTGTTTGTTTGTTTTTAAGCTGTGACAACCACGGTACTGTGACTTCTTAAAAATGCCTATTGACAGGTAATCCCCCTAGTATTATTCCACATACTAGTTGCTTGTGGTCTTCATTTGAGTGAACTGACCCATTACAGTAAATTTACACACGCAACAGAGAAATAGGGAGAGTGAACCAGGTCAGAGAGGTACTATATCTGCCTAGCATTAGCTAAGGCTCCACAAACTGCTCCCCTAACCATCCTTTAGGACCGGAGAAAACCTTACCAAAAAAATAGTAAACAGATATAGCTTTAACTCCAGCTAATTTTCTTGCTTAGACATAAGATGCAAAGCAAATCAATAACACTGAACTTAAACTAAGTGAAGACGAGAAGAAATTGGGACTTGATTTTGCAAGCTCAATGTCAAGTTTTCTCCTATTAATAGTTAAGTTCCAGGCAAGTTTTCATTAAAACATTTTGGGTGGATCTCCCACATCCTGCCTATTCTCTTGTGATGCGGACAGGATGGGAAGCATAATACTGGGAAGAATGGGTCCATATGGAGGAGCAGGGCCAAAATTATGCAAACCAAATAATTCTGGCCCCACCTCCTTTTCTTAGACCTGCAGTTCACCGGATAATGCTGCAGTGACAGTGGGGCTTACTAACAAAAAGTGACAACCCCCACAGTGGCCAGCTGCAATTCCTCTCGAAGCTTTTCCCAGTGAGCAATTACAGAAAGTTAGCAAGTATGGTTTAGGGAATTATAAGGGATATGCACAGGTGGAACACAATAGTGTAATTTAAATACAGAACAATATTTTAACATAATAGTTGTGAAAATATTGCTAATTTCTAGACTGACCATATTATAACTTAATAAACTATACTTGGAACCAAATATGCTGCATGGTGGCTCTTAACGTTTGGGACTAACTAATTTATTTTGGACAGATTTGTTGAGGTCTTCTCGTTCAATGGTCCCCTTTAGAGTCTGCCATGCTTGCTCGGTACTGAACCAAAGCTTATACCAGATAAAGACTTATGTAGTTACTGTATCTCTGGTTTAATGAACAAATAACAAAGCAGGTTCTATGAGGCAGGGAAAGAAACCTGAAGGTAACATCTGCAGAAGCTGCTAATCTTTTTTTCATGTAGCAGCATGTCTCTTTCTAATTATTACTTTACAATATCTGACTGAAAAATGGAGATACATTAGATCATATGCCTACCTATCTACCCAACCAACCATGTCTTTATCTGCTCCAGATGTGCCTATTTTAGGACAGACCAAACCTTTTGTGCCTTTAGGAAATTGGAACAAAAAAGTAATCTGCATTCCTGGAGTTAACTGGGTGGTTCAATGGATATTTTGGTCAGTGCAGTCTTTATGCTGTAGTTAACAATGTACAATGTAGTATGTGTCTAACATTTGGCACAATGTCTGTTCAACATGACTTCCAGTCTGGTATGTGTAATTGTAATGAGATTCTGACCCTGCAACCACTCTATAGTGGCCCCATCATAATCTGTTCTAGGTATACTAGGAATTTGACTTTGGTTTGCTATACAACAACCAAGTAGGTAACATAAGCAGGTGATGGTGGGGGTGGGGGTGAGTAAAGTCATACTAGGTATACCGTAGGGACACAAGTGAGTTACATGTACATCTAGTCAGTCAATGTTCAGGAGTTCAGCAGACGGACCACTTGGGGGAAGAAACTTTTAGGCTTCTGGTAGACCCGGCAGGGATGGCCCTGTAACACATGCATGAAGGAAGCAAGTTAAACATGCTGTGGCCAGGGTGTAGCTGGTCCTTCACTATCTTTGTTGCCTGCTTTTTAGCTCTGTACAGGTACAGGTCCTGGACTGAGGAAAGGTTGGCCCCGATCTTCTCTGTGGTTCTGACCACCTCTCGGAGCCTGCATCTGTCCCTCGTGCTGGCGGAGCCGTACCATACCAGTATTGAAGAGCACAGTACTGACCCCACAATCGCGGAGTAGAAGAGGAGCAGAAGCTTCTGTGGGATGTTGAACTTCCTTAGTTGCCTGAGGAAGAACAACCTCTGCTGCGCTCTCTCGACAGTGGCGTCAGCGTTGGACCCCCATTTAAGGTTGTGTAAGATTGTGGTCCCTAGGAACTTGAAGTAGTCCACTAGCGATACCACACTGTCAGCAATCGATAGCGGAGGTTCACTAGCTGACTTCTTGCTGAAGTTCAGTCATCTCGAACAGTTTTGAGGGGGTTGAGCTCAAGGTTGTTGTGGCTGCGTCACTGGACACACCGGTCTACTTCCGGTCTATTGGCTGATTCGTCCCCGTCCTTGATGTGGCCCATGACGGTGATGATCTTTACTGATTGCTGCTCTGAGGTGCAGTCATTTGTGTACAGGTAGAAGAGCAGGGGTGAGTGGACACAGCCCTGAGGGGCCCCTGTACTAATGGAACATGCTTGAGAGGTGAATTCCCCTGCTTTCACCACCTGTGTCCTATCTGTCAGGAAGTCTACTATCCAGGAACAGGTAACTTCTGGGACCTTTAGGCAAAGTAGTTTGGGGTGGAGGATGCTGGGGACGATTGTATTGAAGGATGAGCTGGAATTGACAAACAGGACCCTCATGTAGGTTACGGAAATGTCTAGGTGCTGTAGAATGCAGTGCAGGCCCAGGTTGACTGCATCCTCGACACACCGATTTGATCGATAGGCGAACTGCAGGGGGTCCAGTTGGGGGCCAGTCACAGTTTTCAGGTGATTCAAAACCAGACGCTCGAACGTTTTCATGACCACAGACGTCAGTGCTATCGGCCTGTAGTCGTTCAGGTTCGTGATAGAGGGTTTCTTGGGGACTGGGACGACAGTGGATCTTTTGAGGCAGGAAGGGACTTTCTGTAGCTCCAGTGATTTGTTGAAGATCTTGGTGAATATGGGGGTGAGCTGACCCGCACGTGCTCACAGGGCAGATGGTGACACTCCATCAGGACCTGGAGCTTTCCTGGGTTTTTTTCCCTTTTGAACAGTAACTCCTCCTCTTCTTGGGCGACTTGCAGAGCCTAGAGTTGGCCATTGGTGTTCAGGATATCATAGAGATGATTGGTTCGCAAGGGACTTCTTTTGCGAACCTGCAATAAAAGTGGTTCAGCTCGTCTGCTAGGTCTTGGTGCATGGTGGTGGACTTCAATGTTTTGTTGTAGTTGGTTATGGGTTGCATTCCTTTCCATACAGATACGGGGTCATTGGTGGAGAGATAATTTGTCAGTTTGTCCGAGAACCACTTTTTGCTAGCCTGATTTCTTTAGTCAGAGAGTTCCTAGTTTGGTTGTATAGTGCTCTGTCACCACTGCTATAGGCCTCCTCTTTGTACCAACGAAATTGCCTGAGCTGGTCATTGAACCAGGGCTTGTTGTTGTAAATGCGGTAAGTCTTGGTAGGTACACACATGAATTCACAGTAGCTGATGTAGGAAGTGACAGTGTCTGTCAGGTCATTCAGGTCGGTTGCAGAGGCTTCAAAGACCCCCATTCCATGCAGTCGAAGCAGGCCTGGAGCTTTATCTTAGCCTCGTTGGTCCATTTCTTAACAGTCTTGACAACAGGCTTAACCGCTCTCAGCTTCTGTGTATAGGTAGGAAATAGGTGGATGAGGCAGTGGTCAGATAGGCCGAGTGAAACACATGGGATAGACCGGAAGGCAGACTTGAGGGTAGTGTAGCAGTGGTCCAGGGTGGGTCTTCCCTAGTGGGACACGCAACTTGTTGTTTGTACTTAGGTAGCTCCTTACTCAGGTTAGTTCTGTTGAAGTCGGCCAGCACTATAAGCAGAGATTCTGGATGTTTTTGTTCTATGTCGGATATGCATACAGCTAGGTGGTGCAGGGCTTTGATGCAAAGGCGAGGGGGGATGTACACTCCTACAAGGACAATTGAGACAAATTCCAGGGGGGAACAGAATGGGTTGCAGTTGATATTTAGCATCTCCACATAATGGCTACATGATTTGCCTAGGATCGTGACATTGGTGCACCATCTGTCATTGATGTAGAAGCAGATGCCACCAACCTTTGTTTTTCCTGAGAGAACCTTGGAGAGATTAGGCTCTGAAGAGACCGAAGCCCGGCAGAGACATCGGATTGTCCGCAATATAGTCGTCCAGCCACGTCTCTATAAAGCAGAGGACGGACGACCCTGAAATGCCTGACCCTGCGCTGCCCTGGGTCCCTTTCTTTATGGACGCGTAAATTACTATATATTTCAGTGGGTACTATGAAAATGGCCATTTTCCAAGTTTCAAAAAGCTGAGCTTTTCAGAGCTTGGCCCCAATAGCTAACATGATCAGGGAGGCAATCAATTTGCTGGCTGTCAGTATCCCGGCGGTCAGGATACTGATGACAGAATCCCAACAGCCAACAATGCTGACAGCCGGAATACTGGCTCACAGGGGCTATTACCACTCGTGGGTGTCCACGACACCTATAGCATAGCATCCCATCCACCGAGAATACATATGTATTCCCATGATCAAGAGCTGGCATTAGCCATTGCAGCCATATGCTACTGCAAATTTCTACAGAGATGGATCCCAATGACCCTGCAACCTACACAAGGCCGTATGAGTGCACATGTCCATTAAGCTAGTCTGGCCTGAACCAGGCAGTTTCTCTTTTGCTGTCCTGCCTATAGGGAGGGATGCCCAAACAGCATTCACATTTAAAAAAAAACATTAAAATGACATAGTCACATTGGATACAACTGTTACAAGACCATGTTTTAATGTAACATTCCATAAGACCATCCTCTCGTCATCAGCTCCCTTTCATTTTAAATAGAAAATCAGTTCTTGTCATATGCAGAACTAATTTCTTTTCTTCCCCTGGTAAAAAAATTGCAGTCTGTTACTACCAACATCACATGCCCATTTTGTGCTACAAAATGCCACTGAGGGCTCTATTGCCACAGGGAAGTAATGCTATAATGAGGAAATATGGTCTCTGTGGAGTGGAGATAATCTTACAATGGTGACTGATAATGAAGACATGTAATGCCACTGAGGTATTTAATGCCACAAAGGACCTGTTAGGCGCCGTGGTCCGCGACGTCCTTGCGGCCCGGCGCCTAGCAACTAGTGACGCCAGGCGTGCGAGCCGCCGGGTCCCTAGCAACGCTGGGACGCCGTGCGCGCTTAGCCGCTGGCTCCCTAGTAACACTGAGCCGCCTGGACCCTAGCAACGGGGACGCCACGGGCGGACCGCGCTCCCCGTTGCAGGGTCAATCTAATCAAGTTTAAACTTTCACATTTGTCTTCTGCTCCTGCAGCAAGCCAGCTGCACGGCATCTTGTTAATCAGGCTCCAAGCTTCTGATTGGAGGACTCCCTGCTAAATACCTGCTCAGTGCTGCACACAGACGCCGGTAATAGCTTCCTGCATGCTACCTTGGTTTGCTGAACATCTGTTCCTGTCCTGCTGTATCCGGTCATTCCTGTCCTCAGAAGTTTTGTATCTTGGAGTTGTCATCTCATCCCAAGAAGTCGTTTGGTCCCCTGTTGTCCTCAACGATCACCAGAGAATATCGTGTGGTGTTCGTGAGTTACGGCTCTGCCGTATGTTGCGGCTCAGCTGCTTTATCTTTATATTCTGTTTCGGAGCATTTGCGGAGGGTTCCGCTTCCACAAGTCCTCTCCGGAACTCGGCGGTGCCGGGTAGGAGAGTGGACAAGTGGATATTTTGGTTGTCCTTTTCCCTGGCGGTTTTTCCGCACATATTCTAGTTTTTAGTTTCTTGTAGCCCCTGGCCTGGTTGTTTAGTCAGAGGGCCCCTTGTTATCACCCTGTCTCGGATTTCCCTTTGTCTCCCATTAAGACCTGAGGGGGCATCGGAGTTGGGCAGACATAATCCGCCCTTCAAACGCGGCTGCCATGGGCTCAAGCAACCATAGTCTTGCAGGGGATTTCTGACAGCACGGGCGAGACAACGGAGTTAGGGCGCAAGGGGCTATTTTCCATTCCCGCTCCCTTCCCCAGTATTACGTTCCAGTGCTCCGGTCCTCGCAATAAGATCTCCTCAGACCAGAGTGCTGGAATCATAACATTATTACCGGCCATACCAAAAACTAAAATTAAACAGGGTTTAATTTTTTCTCATTCAGTTTTTGTTAAAGTTTTTTGGCCTCATGAATCCGACAGGTTTAGGGCCAAATCCTGGCCAGCTCTTAGTCAATCAGATTCAAGAACTTACTCAGATGGTTCAGGATCTTTCTCTTCGGGTGAGGTCGCAGGAAGATCTTTTGCGAGCCTCCCCAAAGGTAGTCCCTGAACCAAAGATGCATTTGCCCGACCGTTTTTCTGGTGATAGAAAATAATTTTTTAATTTTAAAGAGTCCTGTAAACTTAATTTTCGTTTAAGACCTACTTCCTCTGGTACTGAATCTCAGCGGGTAGGGATTATTATTTCTTTACTCCAGGGGGATCCTCAGACCTGGGCATTTGGTTTAAGAGCAGAGGATCCTGCGTTGTTGTCAGTAGACGCTTTCTTTAAGTCTTTAGGGATCTTGTATAATGACCCAGATAGAGAGGCGTCCGCTGAAAGTCAGCTGCGCGCTCTCAAACAAGGTAGAAATCCTGCAGAGGTTTATTGTACCGAGTTTCGCCGTTGGTCGAACGACTGTGGCTGGAATGACCCAGCCCTGCGCAGTCAGTTTCGCCTCGGTTTATCAGAGTTTATTAAAGACAGTCTCCTCCAGTACCCCGCTCCTGAGACTCTCGATAAACTCATGGAGCTTTCTATTAAGATTGATCGTCGTCTCAGAGAGCGGAGGGCTGAAAGAGGAACAACTGTAAGGTCTAGTCCTTGTGTTTATTCCATTCCTGAGGACATTGAAGAGGTCTCTCCCGGCTGTCTCCTGAGGAAAAAACCAGAAGGCAAAATTCCGGTCTTTGTTTGTACTGTGGTGGTAAGGGACATTTTGCTCGTAATTGTCCGAACAAGTCGGGAAACGCCTTGACCAGGTGAATTGTGAGGGGGTTCACTTAGGTCTGCAGCTTATCTCCTCGAATAACTCTCTTTTAGTTCCAGTTAAGGTTTCCTTTGGCAGCCTCAGTTCTTTGGTGTCGGCTTTTGTTGACAGTGGAGCTGCAGGAAACTTTATGGATTTAACTTGGGCTAAGGCCTTAGGCATTCCACAGTTACCATTGGATAGGTGTATCACCATGCACGGCTTAGATGGGAGTCCGCTTTCCAATGGGGTTATTACTCACCGTACACCTCCCGTAGTACTTACAGTAGGAGCCTTACATTCTGAAAATATTGAATTCTTCCTAACACATTGCCCAGCAGTTCCAATTGTTCTGGGTCACCCTTGGCTGGCCTTTCATAATCCCACCATTGACTGGCGGTCCGGGGAGATTTCCCAATGGGGTACATTTTGTGCTAAGGAATGTATTTCGTATCCAGTCAGAGTGGCAGCTATCATTCCAGAGCTCATTCCTGTGGAATACCAGGAGTTTGCCGATGTATTCTCCAAAGGCAATGCGGACATTCTGCCTCCCCATCGGCCTTATGATTGTGCTATTGAGCTAGTTCCAGGTGCCACATTGCCAAAGGGGAGATTATATGCATTGTCCGGGCCAGAAACATCGGCCATGAATGATTATGTCCAGGAGAGCTTAGAGAAAGGATTTATTAGACCATCAAAATCTCCTTTAAGTGCAGGTTTTTTCTTTGTGGAGAAAAAGGATGGCTCGCTTAGACCATGCATTGATTTTAGAGCCCTGAATAAGATCTCAGTAAAAAACACCTACCCTTTGCCGTTAATTTCTGTACTTTTTGATCAGTTACGTTCTGCTGTGATTTTTTCTAAAATTGACCTTAGAGGAGCTTACAACCTCATCCGAATTAAATCTGGAGATGAGTGGAAGACAGCTTTCAGCACTCAGTCGGGTCACTACGAATACCTGGTGATGCCGTTCGGCCTGTCTAATGCTCCAGCAGTTTTTCAAGACCTCATTAACGATGTGCTCCGTGACTTCCTAGGGAAATTCGTGGTCGTTTATTTAGACGACATCTTGATTTATTCTGAATCAATGGAACAACATGTTACCCAGGTTCGTCTGGTTCTTCAAAAGTTACGTGAGAATCATTTATATGCCAAGCTGGAGAAGTGTGATTTTCACGTCACGGAAGTATCTTTTTTAGGGTACATAATTTCCCCTCAGGGATTTTCCATGGAACCAAAGAAGCTCCAGGCCATCCTTAATTGGGCGCAACCCACCAATTTAAAAGCAATTCAGCGCTTTTTAGGGTTTGCAAATTATTATAGGAGGTTCATTCATTCTTTTTCTGACCTGGTTGCTCCTATAGTAGCTCTGACAAAGAAAGGAGCGGATCCTACCAACTGGTTGCATGAAGCTGAATTGTCCTTCCGGGCCTTGAAACAAGCCTTTGTCTCGGCTCCAGTTCTCAAACATCCTAATCCGGAGTTGCCCTTTGTTGTGGAGGTTGATGCCTCAGAGGTTGGAGTGGGGGCTGTCCTTTCTCAAAAGGATCTGGAGTCTCTGGAGTTACATCCTTGTGCCTTTATGTCCAGGAAATTCTCCTCCGTGGAATCCAACTATGACGTTGGTAATCGGGAGTTACTGGCGGTAAAGTGGTCTTTCGAGGAGAGGAGGCATTGGCTGGAGGGAGCAAAACATACTATTTCGGTTTTGACTGACCATAAGAACCTGCAATACATTGAATCAGCTAAACGGCTTAATGCCCGGCAGGCACGTTGGGCATTATTTTTTACTCGTTTCAAATTTATAATCACTTTCAGGCCTGGTTCCAGGAATACTAAAGCTGATGCCCTGTCACGTAGCTTTCTTCCGGTTCACAATAGCAATCCTGTTGTTACCCCCATACTTCCATCTTCGGTCATCCGGGCAGGCCTCACACAGGATTTATTTACCCAGTTAAACCAGCTTCAACACCAAGCTCCTAGATTTACTCCTGCTGGTCGTCTTTACGTCCCTGAATTTTTGAGAGCCACTGTTTTAACTGAATTTCATGACAACAAAGTTTCAGGGCATCCGGGAATCACTAAGACATTGGAGTTAGTCTCTCGCTCAGTATGGTGGCCTAGTCTTTCTAAAGACGTTAAGGAATTTGTTTATTCATGTCAGGTTTGTGCACAGCATAAGGTTCCCCGTTCCTTGCCTATCGGGCAACTTATGCCGTTAACTGTTCCTCTCAGGCCATGGTCTCATATTTCCATGGATTTTGTGGTTGACCTTCCCCTTTCAGCCGGTTTCCGAGTAATATGGGTGGTAGTGGACCGTTTTAGTAAAATGGCTCATTTTATTGCTCTTCCTCGATTGCCTTCTGCTCAAGGGTTGGCAGTTTTGTTCCTCCGCCATGTGTTCAGGCTTCATGGGTTGCCCACTGATATTGTTTCTGATCGGGGTCCACAATTCATCGCACAATTCTGGAAATGTTTTTGTGCCTCATTAAAGATGAAACTGTCGTTAACATCCGGTTACCACCCACAGTCCAACGGGCAAACCGAACGAGTCAACCAGTCATTAAAACAATATTTGCGCTTGTATTCAGCCAAACTCCAGAATGATTGGTCCGAGTTTCTCCCTTTGGCTGAATTTGCTTACAATAATTCTTGTCATTCCTCCACTAAAGAGTCTCCATTCTTCTCAGTTTTTGGTTTTCACCCCAGAGCCAATTCTTTTTTTCATCATTCTCCAGTCTCCTCGCTAACCTAGACCTCCCATCTCAGAGCAATTTGGAAAAAAGTGCACCTTGCTCTCAGAAAAGCGGCCTTCCGAGAGAAGAAATTTTCTGACAGGCTCCGACGTCCTTGCACTTTTAAGGTGGGAGATAAGGTGTGGTTGTCAACTCGCAACATCAGGCTTCGACAATCCTCGGCTAGATTGGGACCCAAATTTATTGGACCGTTTCTTATTATTAAGAAGGTCAACCCAGTTGCCTTTCGGCTACGTTTACCAAGATCCCTTAAGTTTGGAAATACTTTTCATTGTTCCCTGTTGAAACAATACGTTTCTTCCAGTAAATTTCCTCGGAGGATCTCTCAGGGTAGATCTCCAGTAGATGTACAGGGACAACAGGAATTCTTGGTAGAGAAAGTTCTTGACTCTAAATTGTCCCGGGGTCGGCTTTATTTTTTAGTGCACTAGAAAGGCTATGGTCCGGAGGAAAGGTCTTGGGTCCTGGACAAGGATCTTCATGCCCCGAGACTCAAGAAAGCATTTTTTCGAGAATTTCCTCAGAAACCTGGCTCTAGGGGTTCGTTGACCCCTCCTCAAGGGGGGGGGGGGGGTACTGTTAGGCGCCGTGGTCCGCAACATCCTTGCGGCCCGGCGCCTAGCAACTAGTGACGCCAGGCGTGCGAGCCGCCGGGTCCTAGCAACGCTGGGGAGCCGTGCGCGCTTAGCCGCCGGCTCCCTAGTAACACTGAGCCGCCTGGACCCTAGCAACGGGGACGCCACGGGCGGACCGCGCTCCCCGTTGCAGGGTCAATCTAATCAAGTTTAAACTTTCACATTTGTCTTCTGCTCGTGCAGCAAGCCAGCTGCACGGCATCTTGTTAATCAGGCTCCAAGCTTCTGATTGGAGGACTCCCTGCTAAATACCTGCTCAGTGCTGCACACAGACGCCGGTAATAGCTTCCTGCATGCTACCTTGGTTTGCTGAACGTCTGTTCCTGTCCTGCTGTATCCGGTCATTCCTGTCATCAGAAGTTTTGTATCTTGGAGTTGTCATCTCATCCCAAGAAGTCGTTTGGTCCCCTGTTGTCCTCAACGATCACCAGAGAATATCGTGTGGTGTTCGTGAGTTACGGCTCTGCCGTATGTTGCGGCTCAGCTGCTTTATCTTTATATTCTGTTTCGGAGCATTTGCGGAGGGTTCCGCTTCCACAAGTCCTCTCCGGAACTCGGCGGTGCCGGGTAGGAGAGTGGACAAGTGGATATTTTGGTTGTCCTTTTCCCTGGCGGTTTTTCCGCACATATTCTAGTTTTTAGTTTCTTGTAGCCCCTGGCCTGGTTGTTTAGTCAGAGGGCCCCTTGTTATCACCCTGTCTCGGATTTCCCTTTGTCTCCCATTAAGACCTGAGGGGGCATCGGAGTTGGGCAGACATAATCCGCCCTTCAAACGCGGCTGCCATGGGCTCAAGCAACCATAGTCTCGCAGGGGATTTCTGACAGCATGGGCGAGACAACGGAGTTAGGGCGCCAGGGGCTATTTTCCATTCCCGCTCCCTTCCCCAGCATTACGTTCCAGTGCTCCGGTCCTCGCAATAAGATCTCCTCAGGCCAGAGTGCTGGAATCATAACAGGACCAATGGATACAGTGATAGAGGGATTACAGTAAAGGGGCAACAGTGAGGTAGCTCTGGATGAAAATCTGTCAGGCTCATCATTTTTTTTTTGGATGGTCCAGGTTATTTTTTCAGTCTCTGTAACAGTTGTAACATTTTGTCCCTGGACCATAAATATTGATAAACAGGCCCATAATGTTAATTATGCCCCTGCCCTGGCATTCACGCAATTAAGAAGCTTAATGAAATGCAGCCTAGATACTATTTATACTGTGCAACAATATATTAAAAGCAACCAGCAAACATTACTTGTTTTCATGGCTTGCAGACAACAGATTATCTCCTCACTCAGTATTCAGAAATGATTTCAGAGTGTGACAAAGGCATCATGACCAAAGAATACCACAGTGCAATTCATTTGTTTGATGGACACATACATATTGAAGTTTCAAACCTGTTTTCTAAGACTTGTCAAGAGGAAGATGTATTTAACAAGCTTGTCATAAAAGTAAATCTAATGGGAAGTGACACAGTAAAGAATTGCCAATTCCTCGCCTTGTCAAGCAAAAACAACTGCCAAAATGTACCATTATATTCTGCACAGCAATATTACAGTGTGCCTGTTCTCATCTGGTTATGAAATCTCCGCTCAGAATCTAAATGAAGGTTCGGCAATCACAATAAAACCGTGTAGCTTCCTGCATATGAGATTCAGCAAACACTTTATTTCAGTAATGAACTTGATGAATCTGTCACTCTCCAAGCTGGCTTATTTTGTCCAAGACTGGAAGAGTGATGAAAGAAAAAACTGTCCTCAAACAAAATTCAGTATGATGTATTGTCAATTACATATTTTGAAGTTACATATAATTAAGTTAGCACACAAATCTTAAACATGAATCCATGCACGAAAACTTTCTAATGGGCAAAAAAACTGATTTTATTTAAATACATACATTTATTAAATGTGCCCCCCCAGCATTAAACAATAACTTAAATTTTATTTACAGGTGAAACTCAGAAAATTAGAATACCGAGCAAAAGTTCATTTATTTCAGTAATTCAACCTAAAAGGCGGAACTAATATATTATATAGACTCATTACATGCACAGGTTGATATTTCAAGCTAATATTTGTGATAATTTTGATGATTGTGTCTTACAGCTTAATATAACCCCAAATCCAAAATCCCAGAAAATTAGAATATTACATAAAATCAATAAAAAAATAATTTTAAATACAAAAATGTTGTCCCTTTGATAAGTATAATCATGCATATGTACTCAGTACTTGCTTTGGGCCCCTTTTGAATGAATTGCTGTCTCATTGTGGTGTGGCATGAATTCTATCAGCCTGTGGCACTACTGAGGTGTTATGGAAGACCAGGATGCGGCCTTCAGCTCTTCCGCATTGTTCAGTCTCATGTCTCTCATCTTTCTCTTGGCAATGCCCCATAGATTCTTTATGAGGTTCAGCTCATGTGAGTTTGCTGGCCAATCCAGCACAGTAAACCCACAGTCACTGAACCAGGTTTTGGTACTTTTGGCAGTGTGGGCAGGTGCCAAGTCCTGCTAGAAAATGATGTAAGCATCTCCATAAAGCTTGTCTGCTGAAGGAAGCATGAAGTGCTCTAAAATGTCCTGGTAGATGGCTGCGTTGACTCTGGACTTAATAAAGCACAGTGGACCAACACCAGCAGAGGACATGGCTCCCCAAATCAACACAGACTGTGGAAACTTCACCATGAACTTGAAACATCTTGGATTGTGTGCCTCTCCATTATTCCTCCATACTCTGTGACCATGGTTTCCAAATGAGATGCAAAATTTGCTCTCATCAAAAAAGAGGACTTTGAACCACTGAGCAACAGACCAGTTCTTTTTTTTGTCAGGAAAAGGCCATTCAAAAGTGTGGGGGAGCTTCACAAGGAGTGGGCTGAGGCTGGCGTTAGTGCATCAAGAGCCACCAACACAGATGGATCCTGGACATGGGCTTCAAATGTCGTATTCCTCTTGTCAAGCCACTCATGAATAAAAACAATGTCAGAAGCGTCCCACCTGGGCTAAAGAAAAAAGATAATCTATGGTACATTGCCAAGAGAAAGATGAGACACAAGAGACCAAACAATGCAGAAGAGTTGAAGGCCTTTTGAAGAATCCTGGTCTTCCATAACACCTCAGCAGTGCCACAGGCTGATATAATCCATGCCACACCGCATTGAGGTAGTAATTCATGCAAAAGGGACTGTCTGCCCAGGTTCATTATTTAGGAGATTACTAGATGCTACAACTGGTCCAAAGAGCATTTTTACTCCTATGAACTGTCAGTGAAACACTGTTTTCACCTGGTTTGCATTTGTGATTTATTGATATTACCCCTAAAGAAGTCCAACTTAATATATGAAACATGTAGAGTTTTCTGGTGAGGTGTCCATGTGCCATCAGTGAGGATCATGCCAACTGAGCTCACACAGGTAAGGGTGTTGGCAGGAAATAGCATAATTTCACCTATTTTTGGCCATGGATACTATGAAAGCTTTTAATGCTGTAAGCATTTTAAATACTTGTATACCAGAATAAAATTATTTTTGATTATTATTATTTTTGATTATTTTTTAAATCTACTAACTATTAGCCATTGATCATTCCTTATTATGGGTTATTTTGGTGGAAGGGTTTAATTTCAGAGTACACTGGACATTGCAGTTTCTACATATGATAGCCTTGATGACTGAAGATAAAAGGACTAATACTGGTTCCACAATTAAAGTTTATTCTGTTTATTTCTCTGTACATGGACACATGAACATTCATTTATTTTCTTTTTTTCTGGAAAAACTATTTTCACCATCTAGCGCTCTCTGTTTTTCTTTGTGTGTGTATGTATATATATATATATATATATATATATATATATATATATACAGGTTGAGTATCCCATATCCAAATATTCCGAAATACGGAATATTCCGAAATACGGACTTTTTTGAGTGAGAGTGAAATACTGAAATCTTTGTTTTTTGATGGCTAAATGTACACAAACTTTGTTTAATACACAAGTTATTAAAAATATTCTATTAAATGACCTTCAGGCTGTGTGTATAAGGTGTATATGAAACATAAATGAATTGTGTGACTGTACACACACTTTGTTTAATGCACAAAGTTATAAAAAAATATTGGCTAAAATTGACTTCAGGCTGTGTGTATAAGGTGTATATGAAACATAAATGCATTCTGTGCTTAGATTTAGGTCCCATCACATGATATCTCATTATGGTATGCAATTATTCCAAAATACGGAAAAATCCGATATCCAAAATAGCTCTGGTCCCAAGCATTTTGGATAAGGGATACTCAACCTGTATATATAAAAAAAATATACACACATACATATTTTTATATATATATATATATATATATCACTCTCAAAGCAGGTGGCACTCACGGGTCTTCTTAATGAATGGAATGAACAGATCTAGGAGGAGTGGCGGAGGACCCTTATTGGTGGTTGGGTGCACTGACGCTTACCCGCCTTCCTGTGTTGCCGGGTAACGAGAAGCCGGGCTGACGTGATGACGTGCGTGTGGATGCCGGCGGCGGCGAACGTCACCGGAAGACGCTGGGCACCCGAAGCCCGGCGGCATGGCGAGAAGGCGTGGATATCACTTTGGGTGAGCTATAAAATTGTTGACTTTGTTGTTGTATTTATCTGATCCTGATGACGATTTTGCAATAAAATCGAAACGTTGATCTTCCTGATCTGTTCATTCCATTCATTAAGAAGACCCGTGAGTGCCACCTGCTTTGAGAGTGATATGCTAGGTTTTTACCTGGGAGAGCACCTGGGCATTATTGATTAAAAGCGTGAGTGCCGGTTGTTGGACTGTGTATATATATATATATATATATATATATATATATAAAAAATATACACACATACATATTTATATATATATATATATATATATATATATACAGTTGTGCTCATAAGTTTACATACCCTAGCAGAATTTGTGATTTTCTGGTCATTTGTCAGAGAATATGAATGATAACTCACAAACTTTTCTTTCACTCATGGATAGTGGTTGGGTGAAGCCATTTATTGTCAAACAACTGTGTTTACTCTTTTTAAATCATAATGACAACAGAAACTACCCAAATGACCCTGATCAAAAGTTTACATACCCCAGTTCTTAATACCGTGTATTGCCCCCTTTAACATCAATGACAGCTTGAAGTCTTTTGTGGTAGTTGTGGATGAGGCTCTTTATTTTCGCAGATGGTAAAGCTGCCCATTCTTCTTGGCAAAAAGCCTCCAGTTCCTGTAAATTCTTGGGCTGTCTTGCATGAACTGCACGTTTGAGATCTCCCAGAGTGGCTCAATGATATTGAGGTCAGGAGACTGAGATGGCCACTCCAGAACCTTCACTTTATTCTGCTGTAGCCAATGACAGGTCGACTTGGTCTTGTGTTTTGGATCATTGTCATGTTGGAACGTCCAAGTACGTCCCATGGGCAGCTTCCGAGCTGATGAGTGCAAATTTGCCTCCAGTATTTTCTGATAACATGCTACATTCATCTTGCCATCAATTTTGACCAAGTTTCCAGTGCCTTTGTAGCTCACACATCCCCAAAACATCAGCGATCCACCTCCGTGTTTTACAGTAGGAATGGTGTACCTTTCATCATAGGCCTTGTTGATTCCTCTCCAAATGTAACTTTTATGGTTGTGGCCAAAAAGTTCAATTTTGGTCTCATCACTCCAAATGACTTTGTTCCAGAAGTTTTTAGGCTTGTCTCTGTGCTGTTTGGAGTATTGTAAGCGGGATGCTTTGTGGCATTTGCGTAGTAATGGCTTTCTTCTGGTGACTCGACCATGCAGCCCATTTTTCTTCAAATGCCTCCTTATTGTGCATCTTGAAACAACCACACCACTTTTTTTTCAGAGAGTCCTGTATTTCAGCTGAAGTTATTTGTGGATTTTTCTTTGCATCCTGAACAATTTTCCTGGCAGTTGTGGCTGAAATGTTTGTTGGTCTACCTGACCGTGATTTGGTTTCCACAGAATCCCTCATTTTCCACTTCTTAATTAGAGTTTGAACACTGCTGATTGGCATTCTCAATTGCTCGTATATCTTATTATATCCCTTTCCTGTTTTATACAGTTCAATTACCTTTTCCTGCAGATCCTTTGACAATTCTTTTGCTTTCCCCATGACTCAGAATCCAGACACATCAGTGCAGCACTGGATGAAAGATGCAAGGGTCTTTCAGGAGTCCAGAAACTCACTGACCTTTTACACACACACACACACACACACACACACACACACACACTGATTACAAGCAAACAGATCACAGGTGAGGATAGTTACCTTTAGTAGCCATTCAAACCCGTTTGTGTCAACTTGTGTGCATGTTATCAGGCCAAAATCTCCAAGGCATGTAAACTTTTGATCAGCATCATTTGGGTAGTTTCTGTTGTCATTATGATTTAAAAAGAGTAAACACAGTTGTTTGACAATAGATGACTTCACCCAACCACTAACCATGAGAGAAAGAAAAGTTTGTGAGTTATCATTCATATTCTCTGACAAATGACCAGAAAATCACAAATTCTGCTAGGGTATGTAAACTTATGAGCCCAAATGTATATATATATATATATATATATATATATATATATATATATATATACACATACTGATTATTATAAACTTCTGGGTATCAGTACCCTTTGAATTTGTATTAACAATTTAAACACTTTTTAAAAAGCTGTTTAGTGAGTACAACCACATATGATACTCTTGCAATACATATATATTTATTAAAATGCCTTCTTAAAATACTTCATAAAAATAATTACTCAAAATGATGAGACCTTATACCAAGAGAAGTATTATACAAATCAGTTTTTCAACAAATGTTTGGTAGACATCTTTCTTTTGTGACTTCAGAGAATAAATCACCCAACGTGTTTCATCATTTATGATTTCATCAGGGGTGTCACAATACAGAATACTAAAACATAAAAAAGGTTGTCTCAGTAAACACAAAAACAGTATATACATATAAATGTACAGGCAGAATATTTAGATATACTTCATCAAGAGGATGGGATGTACATTTGGTTCACAAAATCCATACACAAGAATTCCTCAATTATATAGTATATACAAATTATAAATCTACTTTAATACATTCATTATTCACACTTTTTTCTTTTTCATATGGGAAATGTCATCACAAAATGATATGATAAAAAAAAATTGAACAATGATGACACAAATAATATCTTCCAAAAACATAAAATAAATGTGTATTTTTTTTTTTTTTTTTTTTGAAATAATGTTTTATTGATTATATAAGGATATAAACATACAGATGCAACGTTGTAACAATAGATGGCATATAAGGAACGAATGACATATTATGATCAGGAGGGAGGGGAACTCAATAGATCTATCAATAAATAGTTGTCTCGCTTGCCTCCATGAAGACAGATTACCAAAATGCTACAACTATCCATTAAAGTTAAGAGAAAGGGGGGGAAAAACAAAGAATATGAAGAAGGGGGGGGGGGGGGGAGGGGGGAGGGAGGGAAAGGTCGGCCAATCCGAGCCACCGATAGATACAACTTTTCGATGTAGGTAAGGTCCAGACAACATCTCAAATAATCAGCATCAAACATATAGAGTGTAGCACTAGGTATTAGATGCTAAATGGTTGTCAATGGAGGTTCAGCGTTGAAATGTAAGGTCCATGGTGTCCATGTCTCGGTGAAAGAGAGTGGGGAGTCTCGAAGAGAGGCCGTAATTCGCTCTAACTTATATGTGAACCAAATTGCATTAATAGTAGCGACCATAGTAGGAGGGGCTACAGATTTCCACTTGGATGCTATTAGACATTTGGCTGTGTTCAGAATATGTTTAATTAAGGCTCGTTGATGGCGCGAGGTGTTAGGGATGGGACGGGAGAGTAGTGAATAAAAGGGTGAGTCCGGCACGGTTAAGTGCGTAACTTCTAGAACCAATTTATGAATTTGTCCCCAATATTGACGAATTGTTGGACAAGACCACCAAACATGCAGCAAGCTCCCCCTGCAACCACATAATCTCCAGCACTCGTCCGAGCACGTTGGATAAATAGAGTGTAATCTAGTAGGTACCAGGTACCAGCGATAGTACAATTTATATGAGTTTTCGGCTATACGAACCGAGATAGAGCTCTTGGTAATTTCCTGTCTAATATCCTCCCATTCCTCTACGGTTAAGGACTCCCCCACCTCCCTCTCCCACGCCAACTCGTGACTCTCCTTGGGGGGGACATTGTGTGACAGTAACACTCGATATATGCGTGAAAGGAGACCCTTCGTTAAGCGAGAGCCGCAGCACCATATTTCCAGGGGGGTAGCTATGGAGGGATTGGTGGGTTTAGGGAGTGAACCGTAGAAGTGTCTAATTTGCAAAAATTGGTAAAATACCGAGTGAGGGAGCAAGTAGCGGGATTGTAAATTTTCAAAGGATGGGAATGAGGAAAGAGGGGCAATGTCCTGAAGGAAGAGAATATTGTGTGTTGTCCAGTGTTGAAATGCAGCATGGTTATTACCCGGTGGGAACAGTGGGTTGTTCCATAGAGGAGTTAGGTAGGGATTGTGGGATCGGAGTTGATAGAAACGAGTGCAAAAATCCCATACTGTCAGGGAAAAGCGCACTGTTGGCAAAAGTAAAGTAGAGGCGGGTCGGGAGCGGGGTGGGGACCACAGCAGGGTTGCAAGTGAGAAGATATGGAGAGATTGTGCCTCAATGCATGTCCACGTTCTCTGCGCTGGAGGTGAGTGCCAGAGGACACATGAAGCTAGGTGTGCGGCTCGATAGTATCGAGTAAGGTCTGGTACGCCAAGACCGCCTTCCGAGCGGTGTTGTTGTAATAGCCGTATCTTAACCCTGGGTTTCTTCCCAGCCCATATAAAGCTAGATATATCCCGCTGTAGATTCTTTAATATTTTGACTGGGATGTGGATAGGCAGGGTTTGCCATAAGTACAATATCCGTGGTAATAAATTCATTTTGACTGCTGCTATACGGCCAAACCAGGAAATAAATAATTTATTCCAGGCCGCAAGATCTGTTTTAATCTGAGATATCAGTCGTGGGAAGTTAGCAGCATATAGCGATGAATAAGATTTGGTTAGATAAATACCTAAATATTTAAGTTTAGTATTTTGCCATTTACAGGCAAAGGAAGAGCGTAAAGTAGTGATATCCTGCGGGGGGATATGTAAATCTAGGATCTCTGTTTTGTCTGCATTGAGTTTATAGTTTGAGATGGAGCTATATGTATGGATCTCTTGAAAAAGCTGTTGTAAGGACGTGTATGGGTTAGTCAAAGTCAGGATGACATCATCTGCATATAGAGCGATTTTATATTCATGGTTGTCCACCAGGACACCTGAGATATTGGGATTCAGACGGATTTTCGCCGCCAGTGGTTCCATAACTAGGGCAAAAAGTAAAGGGGAAAGTGGGCATCCCTGACGGGTGCCATTTTTGATAGACAGGGGCGAGGAAGTGAGGCCATTAACCAGAATTGACGCTGAGGGGTTATCATAAAGCGAGGTGATGGCATTATAAAATGAGCCTTGGATACCGATTGCTTGAAGAGTATGCTGTATGAAGGGCCAGGCTACCCTATCAAAGGCTTTTTCCGCGTCGAGAGCCACCACCAATGTTGGGGTGGCGTCCCGATGGGAGAGATGAATGAGATCTATAAGGCGTCTAGTATTATCCGCAGCCTGTCGATTGGGGATAAAGCCTACTTGATCTGGGTGTATCAGTGTGGGAAGGTGAGGGGCAAGTCGATTAGCCAGGATTTTGGCGAATAACTTTAAATCTGTATTCAATAACGATATGGGTCTATAGTTCTTTAGTTCCATAGAATCTCGATCAGGTTTGGCAATAACTACAATATTGGCTCTGGTAGTCGCTGCATCGAGGGAGTTCCCCTCCATCAGCGAGTTAAATAGTGAATGTAACATGGGGAGAAGGGCTTGGGAGAATTTCTTATAGTATATGGCAGTATATCCGTCTGGACCCGGTGCGGAGGAGCGACGGAGCTGCCCGATTGTGAGGAGAATTTCTTCGCGTGTAATAGGATCATTGAGCAATTCAATGTCCGTTGTGGATAATTTCGGTAATTGACAAGAAGAAAGATAGTGTTGGATATTTGTTATATAGTGTGGGTCAGTAGCAGCCTCAGAGGGGAGGTTATAGAGGGAAGCATAGTAATCCTGAAAGAGGGAAGTCATCACTTTAGGGTCAGTCGTTGCGGATCCGTCAGGACATCTTAATGCCAGGATTCGATTGAGCGTACGTTTCTCACGCAGTCGCCGAGCCAAAAGTGTATCCGCCTTATCCGACTTTTCATAGAATTTTTGGCGGATCCATAATAACGATTTGATCGTTTTCTTTGTGAGTATTTGGGTTAGTTGCCCTTTCAGGGCAAGTATCTTTAAATATAGTTTACGTTTGGGGAAACGCTGATGACGGAGTGTCATAGATGCTAATTCGGTCTCCAGATCTGCGATCCGTTTAGACTCAACCTTCCTCTGAGTTGATGTAAGGCTAATAAGGAGCCCCCGCAACGTTGCTTTGTGAGCTTCCCATAATATTGTGGGCGATATTTCGGGGGAGACGTTATCATTTAGGAAGTGGTGAATCGCTTCCTCTATTCGAGTCACATTATCAGACTTAAGAAATAAGGACTCATTAAGGCGCCACTTGCGGGAAGTCAGAGGTCTATGGGGACAAGCAAGATCAAGCAGAATCGCATAGTGGTCAGACCAGGTGGTCGGAATCACTTGGGCTCCCAATAGGGATTGGGTGGAGTCCCTATCTACAAATACATAATCAATACGCGTGTATATATCGTGTTGTGGGGAATAGTGTGTATAACCCTTAGCAGAAGGATAAAGTGTTTTCCAAGCATCATATAAATTATGTGCGGTGACACAGGTCTGAAGGAGTTTAGATAATTTGGCGTGAGGAGAGGGCCCTACATCTGGACGGGATCTGTCAACATGGGGATCCATTGTAGCATTGCAGTCACCGGCCATAATGACCCAGGAATTCGAGAATTTAGAGAGGTGGTCTGAGAGCGTTCTAAAAAAGGAGCCTTGCTGCATGTTTGGAGCATAAATTGACGCCAGAGTAATGGGAGTTTGATTAAGGGATCCGGAAAGAATCACAAATCTGCCATGGACGTCACAAATTGTGTCTTGGACAACTAAGGGTAGGTCTCGATGAACCAGGATGGCAGTGCCTCTACGTTTAGTTGACATTGTGGAGTAGAAGGCATGAGGATAGCGTTTAGAGCTTAAGGAGGGGTGAGGGGTCTTAAAATGGGTTTCCTGTAGGAATATGATATCCGCCTTTTGTCTGGCGAAGAACTGAAATGCCATGGACCGCTTGGTCGGGGAATTAAGGCCATTGACGTTAATGGATAAGACTTTCAAAGTCATGGGGGTCGAAGGTCTGAGCAGCTCAGTAGAAAGGGTAGCTCTGGACATGGACGACCTTGGGGTATGAAAGAGGGGGGGTAGAGAGAGTGGTAACAGGTAAAAGAGATCGTGTAGACGACCTGTAGGGTTAGACCTTTTCCTAGAGGCGGGTTAGGTCTAGGAGTGAGGGGGCGGGCACCAAGCGGGCGGCCCCTTCGGGGTGTGGGATCACTTCTATAGTAACACATAACTAGGAAACGAGGAACATATAAGAGGGTATAAGGAGGGGGAGGTACATTCCGCGAACCAGGACAGGAGGGGAACGGAAAGTTCAGATCAGGCAGTAAATAGAGATAAGTAGAAAATAAAGGACAGCTCTATCATCATACATATTGACGGTTACTGTGCGAATTTACATAGATTAAACCAAGGCATCTCAAGGCATAACACTAAGGTGGTTCACCATATTGTACGGATAAATCAATGTCGGTGCTCGACCACAATAATGTCTATAATCGTCATCTCCAGGGTCGGTGTCCGAGTAGCCCCCTCGGCTCTAGCAGTAGATTAGCCTTCCCAATTCAAGGCACGCAACCAGCAAAGGAAAGAGGGACCACTCTGAACCGAGACACAGGAGGCTCAAACTGCGCACAACTGATCTAGCTAATAGACCCAGATGGGGCCGATAATATTGTATAAACTAAAGTGTAAGAAACTAATGTAACATATGGATTATATCAAGAGAAGAATCAGTTGCAAAACAGCCCATTTCTCTATAGTGAGAGTCAAGGTGGGCAACATGTAAGGAGCTATATCCCCGAAATAGGCAAACCGAGCCCGGAGGGGCAGACCGTCCCGCGGAGCAGAGCAGGCGGTGAGACCGTCTATCCCCAAGGGCGCGGCCAGCCCCCCCTAGGTCAGAGCCGCCCAGCAGCGCCATGTAGGGACGAAATAAAACATCTTGGAATACTGAAATAGGCAGACCTTAGAGATCTAACATGTAAACTAATATATCAGTATGTCATTATAACAGTAAACATGGGAAGGGTTCAGAAAACATTGTCCAGTACAATCACTGATCCGAAGAGGGGATTCCGCTCGTTTATTTAGTAGACCATTCGGGAGTAGGAGCCTCAGGTCTCCCAGGGGGGGCGACAGGAAGTTGCTTTCGGATCTCGTCAGGAAGAGACTCAAATAAGCCCAAGGATCTGAGAAAATCATATCCCTGGGAGGGCGTTTTTATCGAGTGATGAGAGCCATCTTTCGTGACATGAAGCTGGAACGGGAAACCCCATTTATATTTGATGGAATTATCTCGAAGGACTCTAGTGATAGCGGTCAGGTCCTTGCGCTTTCGGAGTGTGGAGGGGGCTAAGTCCTGGAAGATCTGCAGTTGGGTTCCAGAATAGAGAACCGTTTGTTGATCCCGTGCCACCATCATAAATTTCTCTTTCGTCTTGTAATAATGAAACCGCAGGATGACATCTCTTGGGGGTTGGGACGGTGGTGGACGTGGGCGTAGAGCACGGTGTGCTCTATCGAGAAGGAGGAGGTCCTTTGAAACTTCGGGGATCATGGTTTGCAATAGGCCCTCTAGAAAGGTCGGGAGGGTCTCCATAGTAACGCTCTCCGGAATGTTACGGATCCGGACATTGTTCCGGCGATTCCGGTTGTCCATATCTTCTAAGTGTTCTTCTTGCTGGGCAATGTCCGCCCGGATCTCCGCTAGTTCCTGTTCGACCACCACCTGGTATTGGCAGACTTCATCCACTTTACGTTCCAGGGTATCCGTGCGGGTGCCGAGATCAGCTAGTTCGGTTCTAAATTCAGTCAGGATTGACCTCATTTCCGTTTGAATGGTCTTAGTGACGATTGCCACTACATCTTGGGTCGTAAGACCTGACTTTGGTGTAAGATCGTCATCGGCATCCGACTGGGGGTCCACAGAGGGGGAGCCTCGTGATGTAGCACCTGCTTTTTCCCATGCTCGGAGGATACTAGGCTTAGCTTGGGCAGGTGTTTTGCGATTCTTTTGTGACATGGCGGAATGATAGAGGTTGATAGCTGTCCGGTGGTAATACCGGGCCAGTAGAGTTGTTGATACGGTCACGGGATGGGCTGGGAGCAACTTCCAGAGATTTGATAGATGTTATGAAATGTGAGGTCCTAATCACATCCTGGTCGCAGAATGATTTAGTGTAGAGCTGGTATCATATGAACCTCATTTGGTAGTGGGCATAATAAGTAGTAATTAAGTGTGGAGCACAGGCGGCATCGTCGAATGAGGTAGGTAGTCCCCACTAGTGCCGATCCCGGTAGCCAGGTGGGAGAAGAGAAAAAAAAAAAGAAAAAAGGAGGGGGGGGGCACGCCCACCAGGTCACGGACCAGCCAGTGACCGGTCGTCGTGCAGCAGGATCTTATCACTGAACGTGTGCCCACTTCAGCTGATGGCACAGCACATCGATGAGTCGAGCCTGTTGCCCCACCACACGCCTCCCGCTTCTCTCCCGTCTCTCGGGGTCCCGTCTCGCTTCTTGATCCGTGCTCCGGGGCCTCAGTGCTGCATGCAGAGTGTTGGAGGCTGGACGACCGGAGGTCGTAGGAGTCAAAGCAGACCTACTATGCTGCTCAGTGAGCCATCCACAGCCGTGAATGGACTCGCAGCGGGGCAGGGGGCCTCTCGCAATCTCTTTGTGCTCAGCGGAAGCCTGCAGGGGAGGGGGGGGAAGAGCCCGCTGCACGGGGTAGCCCTCACCCCAGCGTGCTTATAGGTGATGCGGCACGAGGGTAGTCGCAGAGCGATCTATGATGCCTCTGACAGACCGGGGGGGGGGGGGGGGGGCGCCGTCTGGCTGGCGTCCGGATCGCGGCAGCAATGAGCGGGCGGCTGACCAGTGCTCGCGGGGGGGGGAGGGAGCCTCTGTTACCTCAGTGTCGCCGGGTGTACAAGTCGGAGGCCTCGGCACAGTATCCTCCGGTCACCGCCGAGTCTCTCCTCTCCTTTCGTCCCCCAAGATGGCCGCCGCTCGAGCCCTGCAGTGCCGTCGGGCCGGCGTCCGGATCGTGGCAGCGATGAGCGGGTGGCTGAGCAGTGCTCGCGGGAGGGGAGGGAGCTGCCACTACTTCAGTGTCGCCGGGTGTGCAAGCCGGAGGCCTCCGCAGAGTATTCTCCGGTCACCGCCGAGTCTCCTCTCTCTCTCCGTCCTCCAAGATGGCCGCCGCACGGACCCTGCAGCGCGTCGCTCAGCTCCAGCTCAGCAGCAGACGGGTCCCGCTGGACGGGGATCAGCACTGGGCCATCTGTAGGGACGTCCGCCCAGGGGACCAGGACCAGGCTGGGCCCACTGGCGCTCCAGGAAGGTAAACCACGCTGCGGGGGGATGCTGGAAAATCGAGGCCCCGGTTTCTGTGCAGCGAGTGGGCCGCAATCCGCAGGAGCCAGTAAACCGGCTCCCCGATTCAGCGGTACCGACTCACTGTCTGCTCCAGCAATGTAGGGTGCTGATCCAAGGTGTTTGGGTGCTCATATAAGGGTGAGGAGGCTTATTACTAAACATATACTCTCAGGTCCCTGGGAGCTCATGAGCAGCACAACCTCCACGTTCAGCATCCAGGCCACACCCCAAAATAAATGTGTATTATATGATATGTTTGTAGCAATTAGTACTTGTGATTAATTTTGCTACACAAATGGATTGTTTCAGTGGATGTCAATAGATTATTTGTGGTATTAAGGTATAAATTGTGTAATATAAAGTATACTCATAGCAATTGATACTTGTGATACATTTTGCTATATAAATAACTTATTTCAATAAAATTGATTATTGCAAAAACACATTATTTGTGATATTATTTATTGGACTGGAAAAGGTTTGTATGCTTATTTCAATTAAACCAAAATTAGTACTTACCTAATATGGTAGTATTCTCTACTGATTCTTTGGTCTTATTGGTTAGCTTTTATTCAAATTGGTGTCAGTGGCATAACAAAGCCTTTGCATGGTACCTTAATAATAAATATTGGAGAACTTAATATATTTCAATATTCATACATGGCTACAAATATTTAAACATATGTGGTAACTTACTTGGAGATATACAACATACTGTGAACAACATAGATATATATTAAAACAGGGATCTATTAGGACTAAAATTGTACTTCTAACAGTAACAAATCAGCAATAAGGAGGAAGTGATATAAAGATAAAAAGGGTATAAATAGACTGCACTGGTACATGGGCCTCATTGCAGGACTGAAACCTAAGCAGGACAGATCAGAGGAAAAGGAATCTTCACTAAAGGTAATGCATAGGACTTCATTATTATTCCTTATCAACAATCCAACATTCAATTTTATTTATTTCAATTGAATGGAATTCCTCTTTTAAATATTTTTTTTACCTATAAAATGTATGACTATGACATTTATGACTTATCTAATATCTACAGGTAGTAGAGGAGCAATGTGATCAATTGGGCTCCAGAAGAGCAATTGAATTTTTTTTAAATCCAGTCGGGATCACAGATCCTTATAACCAGTAAGCAATAAGTCAATGAGAACAATATATATGGTAGGTCAATTTATATGTTCAACTGCTAATATTTATGTTAATTCCTAAATAGGTCCATGAGAAGGATTTGTCTCTGAAGAAACCCCTCTGGTTTAGAATATTCAATCCATTATTCGATAAGAGATAAAAAAAATTCTATATCTCCAAGTAAGTTACCACATACATTTAAATATTTGTAGCCATGTATGAATATTGAAATATATTAAGTTCTCCAATATTTATTATTAAGGTACCAGGCAAAGGCTTTGTTATGCCATTGACACCAATTTGAATAAAAGCTAACCAATAAGACTACAGAATCAGTAGAGAATACTACCATATTAGGTAAGTACTAATTTTGGTTTAATTGAAATAAGCATACAAACCTTTTCCAGTCCCATAAATAATATCACAAATAATGTGTTTTTGCAATAATCAATTTTATTGAAATAATGTATTTATATAGCAAAATGTATCACAAGTATCAACTGCTATGAATATATTTTATATTACACAATTTATACCTTAATACCACAAATAATATATTGACATCCACTCAAACAATCCATATGTGTAGCAAAATATATCACAGGTACTAATTGCTACAAACATATCATATAATACACATTTATTTTGTATTTTTTGAAGATATTATTTGTGTCCTCATTGATCGAAAAAATTTTGATCATATCATTTTGTGATGAATTTTTTTTGATCATATCATTGTGTGATGACATTTCCCATATGAAAAAGAAAAAAGTGTGAATAATGAATGTATTGAAGTAGATTTATAATTTGTATTCACTATATATTTGGGGAATTCTTGTGTATGGATTTTGTGAAACAACTGTACATCCCATCCTCTTGATGAAGTATATCTAAATATTCTGCCTGTACATTTATATGTATATACTCTTTTTATGTTTATTGAGACAACCTTTTTTATGTTTTAGTATTCTGTATTGTGACACCCCTGATGAAGTCATAGATGATGAGACGCGTTGGTGAGTTATTCTATGGAGTCACAAAAGAAAGATGCCTACCAAACATTTGTACAATACTTATCTTGGTATAAGGTCTCATCGTTTTGATGAATTATTTTTACGAAGTATTTTAAGAAGGCATTTTAATAAATATATATGTATTGCAAGAGTATCATATGCGGTTGTACTCACTAAACAGCTTGTTAAAAAGTATTTAAATTGTTAATCTAAATTTAAAGGGTACTGATACCCAGAAGTTTATCATCATTATTATTAATAGGCACCCCCTAAAGAAACAATTTCAGCATTTAACCAAAAAGGTCCATCCAGGTAGAGGACCAATCTGTGGGGTTGCTGCCGTCTATTTATAAGCTTTTAAGAATATTTAAAATTACTTAGGTATCATCTGGCCATAGATATATTTACTATATAAATCCATCAATAAAGTTTGGAAGCGCAGTCTTAGTTATTAAATATCATATATATATATACAGAGCCGGCCTTAGCTATAGGCAGGCTAGGCATTTGCCTAGGGCATCCAAGCATGTCTAGGGGCATCCAAGCATGTCCCTGCAGTATCTAATGCTGGGAGGCACAGTCTGCAAACTATCTGTTACTTTCCAAATGTATTCAATCAGTACTTGTATACACTGCTGTTTACATTTGTCAAATAAAATGCACACTCTCCCTTAAAGTTCTTTAAACTCTCTCTGACATGCTTGAATGCCCCTGACTTGTGAGACCTCAGACAGACAGCAGAAGCCCAGTAACTGCAATTCCTAGACCTGTGACATTATCACTGACTACATAAGGTTATTACTAAATGGCTCCTTATGATACCACGTGTATTTGGAAGATTGCTTCACATTAATCTGACATCACCTATACTGTTTGTGTACATGGGGGAGGGGGACCCTGCTATCCTGTGTGTGTCCCTTATCCCTGTGCAAACCCCAGGTGTCTGCAGGGACATAACATGGGCATGTGTTCTCCCCACACTTCATTTCCTAGTCAGTCCATGCCGTAAAAATTCCCCTGCCAGGATGGCATACCCTGTGATGTCACATCCCTTGTACGGTTGCCCCTTTAATGGGTGAGAGCGCAAGCACCCATCCTGCCACCCCATCTCACAAAACGCAGTAACAGATCCAGGGAACTGCATGGGCGCACATACTGACTGCAAGCACGCCAGCAAACAAAAGTAAGCTTTATAAAAAAAAGCTACTAGTATTACTAATGTGGGGCATATGTGTCAGGTGCATTACTGTGTGGAATTATGTGTATTATGGGCATTACTAATGTGGGGCATATGTGTCAGGTGCATCACTGTGTGGTATTATGTGTATTATGGGCATTACTAATGTGGGGCATATGTGTAAGGTGCATTACTGTGTGGCATTATGTGTATTATGGGCATTACTGTGTGGCATTATGCAGGGTTGAACTGGCCCACAGGGTAACCTCCCGGTGGGCCCCACTGCCCGAGGTGTTGCTGGGTCAGTTGCAGAACTAGCGGCGGTGCTAGGGGGCACCATACAACATTTTGCCTAGGGCATCAAATTGGCTAGGGCCGGCTCTGTATATATATATATATATATATATATATATACAGTATATATAAACACAGTGCGCTTCTATTACCCGTTCAGCACACCTCTGTGCCAAGCATTCAGTATAAATCACTGAATCCTCAGTCCAATAAAGAGTTAATACTCATCAATCCATTTTTTTAAAAAGCACGAGGACCAGACTATAAATATTTGAATCCGCTGCTACTCTCTAATCCTGGAATCTTCAAGACAATAGATATCTGTGCAAAAAGAGGAATGAAAGGAGCGCTCTATCATGCATGAAAGAGTTTTAATATGTTTCTTTTAAAAACATGTAGACAAGGAATTCTGACTAAGTCTCTGTGACGAAACCGGTCAGGGTGAGGTCTGGCTGACACGTCTTTTACCTGTGGTTAGCTTCTCCTGCTGGTCCTGTGGCCCGAGTCCCGAAATGCGGTCAGAGGTCTGCGGAAGCCAGGTGACAGCAGCACGGTATGCAGGTCTGGCGTTTGCAGCGGCATGAACGGATGGAGTTTGTGTCCATGGGTTCAGTATAAAATCGTGGTAATAAGCCCACAGTGCATTGTATTTCGGTACGAGTTTCAGCTCACCATTGTCTATATGTTTTAAAAGAAATTTATTAAAACCTTTTCATGCACGATAGAGCGCTTCTTTCATTTCTCTTTTTGCTCAGATATATATGTGTACAGTGCTTAAAGTGGTCCTAGAGAGGTGGTGGAACTTATGCCCTCCACGCCTGTGCAATACAGGGATTGTGCGTGCCGCATAAAAGGGGCGTGGTCACCCAATTGTGTCGCCAATTCAAATTACGCTGCACAGTAGCAAATCGTATTCACATTACACCACATAGTAGTGTCCCTTATTCATGTTATGACACACATTAATGACCTTTATACACAAATCCCACTGTAGTGGTGACCACAGTTGTAGTGCCCCTTATGTAGAGCCCATAGTATTGGTGCCCCTTATACAGTGCCCCCAGTAGTAGTGTCCCTTATGTCCCCAGGAGTGATGCCCCTTATTAAGTGCCCCCTTTGCAATACCCTCAGTAGTGCCCTCAGTAGTAATGCTCCCATGTAGTATTGTCCCCAGTAGTAATGCCCCTGTAGTTATGCCCCCAGATGTTATGCCCCAGTCAGTAATTATGCCACCTGTATATATGCCCCCTTTAGTTGTGCCCCCTGTAGATATGCCCCCAGTAGATGTGTCCCCAGTAGATGTGCTCCCAGAAGTAGTGCCCCTTGTAGTTGTGCCCTCAGCAGATGTGCCCCCAGTAGATATGCCCCCTGTAGTTGCGCTTCCAGTATTTGTGCTCCTTGCAGTTATGCCCCCAGTATATGTGCTCCCAGTAGTTGTGCCCCTTGTAGTTATGCCCCCAGTAGATATACCCCCAGTCAGTAGTTGTGCCCTCAGTAGATGTGCCACCAGTAATTGTGTCCCCAGTCAGTAGTTATGTCCCTAGTAGATGCGCCCCCAGTAGATGTGCACCCAGTACTTGTGCCCCCAGTAGATGTGCCCACTCTAGTATCGCCGCTTACCCACACACACTCACAAAAAACCCCCACAATACTCACCAGCTACAACTCCTGCCTCCAGACCGCTGCACTCCCGCTCTTTGGAACTATGGGAGAGACGTCATGACGTCTATGCCATAGCGCACAGCCACACACTGCCTGAGCTGGAAACCGGAGCTCAGGAGTCAGCTCCTGCCTCCGGTTGCCGCTGAGGGGAAGGAGTCGGCGCCTGCTGGTAACACAATCTCAGTGGGCACCCGGCATTTCCCTGTGGCTCTGGGCATTCTCTTGGCAATGTTGGACTGGGGCATGAGGGGCCCACCAGGGGAATGTTGTGGTATGGCCCATGTTTAGGGGTGTGGCCATTCTCTAGAGGGGGTGTGCTCGGCTGCCACAGAGTCTTGGATAACCAATAAAGAGTGCATGATCTGGGTCCCTTAATACATATACACTGCTCAAAAAAATAAAGGGAACACTAAAATAACACATCCTAGATCTGAATTAATGAAATATTCTTATTAAATACTTCGTTCTTTACATAGTTGAATGTGCTGACTACAAAATCACACAAAAATTATCAATGGAAATCAAATTTATTAACCCATAGAGGTATGGATTTGGAGTCACACTCAAAATTAAAGTGGAAAAACACACTACAAGCGGATCCAACTTTGATGTAATGTCCTTAAAACAAGTCAAAATGAGTCTCAGTAGTGTGTGTGGCCTCCACGTGCCTGTATGACCTCCCTACAACCCACACAAGTGGCTCAGGTAGTGCAGCTCATCCAGGATGGCACATCAATGCGAGCTGTGGCAAGAAGGATTGCTGTGTCTGTCAGCATAGTGTCCAGACCATGGAGCCTGACAGGCGCCGTAAAGCTGTTCTCGCTCCCCTCTCTGCCCCAGGGGGGCACAGGGGCCTGTCCCTAGGTGCTGTTCGAAACCCTCCTAGTCAGTTATCCCGCTGCCTGCGTGGGGTGCAGTAGTGACCCTCCTGGCCTCTCAGGCCCATTGCGCCCAAACTCATCCGACTTTTGAAGGTTCGTATAACCTTTTATTTTCATCTATTAATTGTTTATTTTGCTCATTTTATGAATGTAAATTACAAATGTTGTGGATATTTTGCGGAAATGTGTAGGTTTGTCTAGGGTGGCCTCTCAGGCACACTGCGCCTTCAAATTTCAGTATTTTTTGTCTTACTTTGAGGTTAATAAATGAGTTTTTTTTTAATCAAATTTTGAACACCCTCTATTGTACGTCCTAGGTCACTGATCACTTTAATAGTGTTAGAATTAAGTTAATTAGGTGCTAATGACGATTTTGTAACAGGTGCCTGTCAGACACACTGTGCATGAACCCGGGAGTCCCAGAGGTGCGACTGACAGAGGATTAATGTAAGTTTATCCCAGAAGTGTCCGAATGACATGTGCAGCTCTTCTCTTTATGGCCCTTCCACCAGCCACATCTAAAAACTAATACAAAAAACAGTGGAGGCACACACTGGTGAAGTACATATTTAGAAAGTAATTTTTACTTAAAAAATTAAAACTCACATAAAACACATTTGATATCATCATCACACTATCACAAACAGCGCATACTCCATATTCCAGCGTTCCGTTTGTGGGACTTGCTTCCAGGGCTGTATCTAGACAATTTGGCTCCCAGTGCAAGCAGTAAAAAAAATGCCCCTACCCCCCATAGACATAAAAAAAAACCTAGGGTGTGACCTTACTAAAATGGGCATGGCTTCACTATAATGGGCGTTGCCTCACAGGAAAAGATTACCTTACACCCCAGTTTTGCTCGTTGCCAGGGGTTCTATGCTCATTGCCAGGGGTTTCATACTCTAGCTCTGGGTGTCATCCTTATTTCCAGAGGTGTGTATTCGCTGGCACCAGCACTGCTATCAGACTCTTCCTCCTCCCACCCATAGTACTCCGCTCGGGGGGTGGAATTTCGCAAAATTATGTGGTTGCATCATGATGTCACAACCCAACCCCATCATTCTGCGAAACTCCGCCCCATGAGCAGAGTACTAAGGGCGGTAGGAAGGGGAGCAGGATGGGAGATGGCAAGTGTCCGATGTGAACGCACAGATCGCCTGCCACAGGATACCGCACTGCTTGATTTATCATCAGTGGACTTCGTCAGTGGGTGTGTTCTCCGGACATACAGGCAGTATATATATATATATATATATATATATATATATATACATATAGCCACATGATTATACAAAACTGCATCTACAGACATATTACATGCACAGTTATTCCTCTATCTCACTTTGCTTTTAAAGTACTGCAGGGGCCATTTTCTTGTAGTTTTAGTCATTAATATGCAAAGGCCATTTTACCTTGCCAAACCAACTCTATATACAGTATAATATAGTCATCTATTACAGTGATGTACTTGTAATTGTCCAAAATTCTAGCTTGTGAAAGATCAATAGAAAAAGGCTCCCATGTTTACAACAATGCATATTACAATACAATCAACATATTAAAACATATAAAACATATATGTATATACACAAAGTCTGACACACGCTTCATCCCCGCCGGGGTTACTTGCTCTGGTGCTTTCCTTAAAAGGACTGCACCTCCATGATATACAGTATGGCAAAAGAAGGTGTTGAGCAGGAGCAATGGGCAACATACCATCCTAAATAGATCTCCCATCTTAGTAAATTTACCCCTCAGAGTCTTGTAAAGGCAGTGTAGCAAATGTGCTTTAATCGGGACTACGTTTCAGGGATATACTCCCCTTCCTCATGACCAAGAACATATGACAGTGCACAAGAAACAAAATGAATACTGTACCTTTACAAACAGGATGTCCATTGCTGGCACCTCCTCCATGCCACCCGGTTCTCAGAACCACCACTTCGGGGATGCGGCATGCGCACTGGTCTGGCCGCTTTCATTCACTGCATCACTTACAGTCACAGGACGAACATTCCGCGTCACTTACAGTCGCGGGGCTAACTCGAGCCTGTGCGGACATGGGGAGGCACTCTACAGTGCTCACAATCACAAACAACAAATACTAAACTACAGCACATATACATTTCAAAATGTACAATATTATAAAATCCACAAAGCATTTTATATACAACACATGAGGGCAGAGCCGGATTACGAGGGGGCCCCCGGGATAAGTACCCCGGGCCCCCTTTTTGAAAAGGGCCCCCCGCCGTCACCGCAGATCGGATCTCTGTTTTGATCTGCGGTATTGCGCTGCGCTCCCAGGAGCTGGCGGCTCTGGCTCCCGGCTCCACTGCACTGAACATGCTGGCGCCGCGGCCGCACGCAGGGAGTCAATGCCTGTAAAGGGAAGAACAGCTGAGCGACGGCTCAGCTGTCCAATAATCTAATGAGCAGCAGCCTGCGGCTCAGTCATTGGCTGGGCTCGCAGGCTGCAGGGAAGAAGGAGGACGGCGCGTGGAGCCTGGAGGCAGCAGCCATCACCCAGTTTCAGCCAGCTCTCCTAGGCTATGTGTGGTTGTGCAGCCTGCCAGCATCAAAGGACATGAAAACGTAAGGCTGGCTGAATTAAATACTGGTTTTATATATATATATATATATATATATATATATACATATGTATATATGTGTGTATATATATATATGTACATATATATATATATATATGTATATATATGTATATAAGTATGTGTGTGTATATATATATATATATATACATATGTATATATGTATGTATGTATGTATGTATGTATGTATGTGTGTGTGTGTGTGTGTGTGTGTGTGTGTGTGTGTGTGTGTGTCGTCCACCCGTACCTTCTCTCTCTACACTTGCCCGCTATGCCTGGTCAGCAGGCCCGGCGACAGACATGCCGCTGCAGGGGCAGTAGAGAGTACATTTGTCAGCAGCACCTGCTACCGGAACTCACATGTGAACAAGACTGCACCCACAAGTAATGTATAATGTGTGTTATATAATGTATTTGAAGGGGCACTATGTGTCACATAATGTGTTTGGGGGCACTGTGTATTATATAATGTGTTTGGAGTGTACTATGGGGTCTATTCAGGCCGGGCCGCAGCCGCTCATTCGCACGTTGTGTAATGTGAATTTTGGCTCATACCGTGTGACATAATGTAAATTTTGGTTCATACCGTGTGGCGTAATGTGAATTTTATTTCATAAAGCATAGCGTAATATAAACTTTTGCTCCTACCGTGAATTGCGGCTCATACAGTGTGGCGTAATGTGAATTGCGGCTCATACAGTGTGGCGTAATGAGAATTGCGGCTCATACAGTGTGGCGTAATGTGAATTGCGGCTCATACAGTGTGGCGTAATGTGAATTGCGGCTCATACTGTGTGGCATAATGTAAATTTTGCCTCATACTGTGTGGCGTAATGTAAATTTTGGCTCATACTGTGTGGCGTAATGTAAATTTTGGCTCATAATGTGTGGCGTAATGTAAAATTTGGCTCATACTGTGTGGCGTAATGTACATTTTGGCTCATACTGTGTGGCGTAATGTGAATATTATCTCTTGCTGTGTGGCATAATGTGAATTTTATCTTATACTGTGTGAATTTTGCACCAAAGCCCGCCACTCTCTAGTTCCGCCACTAGGTCAAGGATAGGTTGGGGAAGTGTAAGTAACGATAGGGTGCAGTGGCAGCTATGACTCAGGGTTATGGCGTAGAAGACAGTCAGTACCGGCCGGTGGTCACACCATTATGTTTCATTTTATTTCTCTGGGGTGTATTATATCTACTTTTATTAGGAACTAGGGAGAAATTAGATTACACCATGTGATTTGTTTTTGTGTAAAATATTAAATACAGTTGGAGTATCCCATATCCAAATATTTTAATACTCAAAGTTACTAAAAATATTTTGTTAAATGACCTTCAGGCTGTGTGTATAAGGTGTATATGAAACATAAATGCATTCTGTGCTTAGACTTGGGTCCCATCGCCATGATAACTCATTATGGTATGCAATTATTCCAAAATACGGAAAAATCCCATATCCAAAATACTTCTAGTCCCAAGCATTTTGGATAAGGGATACTCAACTTGTAATAATAAATATTCATTTTAAGATGGATTAATCTGAAAGATTCTTTCAAATTTACAACCTAATTGTAATTTTCTTTGTAAAGATTGAAGGCGCTATGATTTTAATTTTAAATCTTAGGGCCCCCCTGTCTTAAGTACCCCAGGCCCCCCGAAGCCTTAATCCAGCTCTGCATGAGGGTACATGTAATTTAAGAAACCTTTCCATCTCTGTATGCAAAATCTCCTCTAACCTAAGCGGTTGTCCACATGTCCTTTGTGATGATCTTACCATAAACAACTCCCCTGCTAGCTCTGTGTATTGACCCCTTATATATTTGTAAATGTTAATCATGTCCCCTCTTAATCTCCTTTTTTCCAGTGCAAACATGCCAAGTCTAGCAAGCCTTATCTCATATTCTTGCATCTCCATACCCTTAATCAATTTGGTTGCCCCATCTCTGAAACTTTTCTAGTTCCATGATATCCTTTTTGTAGTATGGTGCCCATAATTGTGCACAGTATTCAAGATGTGGCCTCACTAGTGAGTTATATAACGGGAGTATAATATTCTCATCCCTTGCATCAATTCCACGCTTTATGCATGCTAATACCTTGTTTGTCTTTTTGCTGCATTTCTGGTTTGGGTACTACTGCTCAGTTTGTTATCAGTGCGAACACCTAAATCTTTTCCAGTACAGAATCTCCTAGTTTATCCCCATTTAGTATGTAGGCAGTATTTTTGTTCTTGCTACCAAAGTGCATTACTTTACATTTGTCTATTTTTAACCTTATTCTCCATTTTGCTGCCCATGTTTCCAGTTTAAATAAGTTGTTCTGAAGAGACTCAGCATCCCCCTTCGAATTTATGATCTCACACAGTTTGGAATCGTCTGCAAAAATTGACACTATACTTTAGTCCAATTTGAAAAAGGTCCATTTACCACCAATCGCTGCTCCCTTTTATCCAACCAGTTTTTAACCCAAGTGTATAGTGTACTCCATAGCCCAAGTTCTCTTAATTTGTAGATACTGTAAGTCTCATGTGAGGTACTGTATCGAATGCTTTAGCAAAGTCTAAAAAGATTATGTCCACCTCTTTGCCCTGATCTAGGTTCACACTAACTGTTTCATAAAAACCTATTAAGTGTGACATGATGTATCCTTCACAAATCCATGTTGGTTAGTAATTTATAACCTTATTGGTTTCAAGGAACTCCTGTGTTCTGTCCCTTAAAATATCTTCCAGTACTTTCCCAACTATAATGTTGCATACAAAGGTGCCTCCCCACTAATTAGTGCATAGGCACATGTATATGCAATAAGGCGCTAGTGTCTACTGAGAGAATAGTGGTTTAATGAAGGCACAGGCTGCTGCTCCCAATTATAAGGATAACTGCATTCCTTATGATGAACAAAAAAAAACAAGTAATTACAGGGAAATACTCCCTGTATAAAAGGAAGTGCTGCCTAGACCAATCAAAAGAGACATCTCAATATCAAAACGTAAAAACTCTATATTTATATAATATTTTTTTTATTCATAAAATTATACTGCTGCAGCATACAGTAAAATACATTAAATCAATACATGATCAACATAATTTTTGTAATAGGTTTTGTAATAATAGGTTTGTGCTACCTCTGCTGGTGGTTAACCCGTATTGCTGAAACACTGGATGACTGCTCCGTAATACAAGCTGGTATATTTCAACAATTGTTGAAATATACAAACACTGTGAGTGATCTGAGTGAGCCATAGAGGGGACTCCATATATTCTGCATGCCGGGCAGAGCACCAGCAAAGGGAGCCTAATTCTGGACTAATACAAGCATAATTTATCTGGAGGTGATAGAAGGGCAAATTGTATGGTAATTACCATGACATTTCATCCATGTGTGCACACATTTAAAATAGGAATCCAAATTGGAATTGGGACTTGTGAGTATAGAGAGTCTATAAGTTGTCTTATATTCAATCTATTGGACATTAAAGCAGTGGCCATATATATATATATATATATATATATATATATATATATATATATATTGGATAAAAGTAAATTTATGCTACGATCAATCAAGTTACCAGTGGACATGTCTTATTAAGTGTAATTAAAAATCCATATTAATTGTGAGCCTCAATGAAACTTAAAATTATGTTGATCATGTATTGATTTAATGTATTTTACTGTATGCTGCAGCATTATATTTTTTTTAATAAAATAAATATTATATAAATATAGAGTTTTTAAATTTTGATAATTGAGTTGTCTCTTTTGATTGGTATAGGCAGTACTTCCTTTTTTACAGGAACTATTTCTCTGTAATTACTTGTTTTTTTTTTCTTTCCCAACTATGGATGTAAGACTTACTGGTCTATAATTACCCGATACAGATTTACTTCCCTTTTCAAATATTGGCACTACTGCAGAGAGTGGAGCTCTATGAGAACCCTTGGGTGAATTCTGTCGGGACCAGGTAACTTATTAATCGTAATTTTTCTTAATCAGTCACAGACTACTTTCTCACTTAAATAAGCATTTAGAAGTGGGACATTATCATTGCTGAGGTTATGCGTCAATCCTGCTATCTGGTCCTCTCTTGTGAATACAGATGAGAAAAACTTGTTTAATATTTTGTAATTGTCATCTTTGATTAGGATGCCCAATCTGCCTTTTACAGGGCCTCTACTCTCTTTCATTAATCTTTTGCTGTTGATGTATTTAAAAAACATTTTGGAGTTTGATTTACTTTCCTTTGCTATTAGCTTTTCCATTTAAATTTTAGATGCTCTGATTTATTTTTTGCATATTTTGTTACAATCCTTATAGTACTGGAATGACTTTGCCCTCCCATCAGATTTATACTTTTTGAATGCTTTCCTTTTTTTGCCATTTTTTCCTTAATCATTTTGTTAAACCACATTGGTTTGGGATTATTACTCCTTCGTTTGCTGCCCATGGGAATGAATTTACTAGTATAACTAGCGAGCAGCGTTTTTTAATACATCCCATTTCTCTGTAGTATTCATACCTAGAAACAAAATTTCCCAGTCAATGTCCCTTAAAGCTTCCCTCATCATGTCAAAGCTGGTTTTGCTAAACTTTAGAGTTTTAGTTGAGCCTGTATAGGGCTGCTTTTGAAAACTGATATTGAGTGTGACCATATTGTGGTCGCTGTTTCCCAAAGGCTCCCCTACTATATTATTTGATATCAATTCCCCATTATTCGTTAAAACCAAGTCTAAGATTGCATTGTACTTAGTTGGTTCCTCGATTAGTTGAAGTAAGTAGTGATCATATAGTATGTTTTAAAATCCTATTATCCCTAGCAGCATCACATGAATCATTTGACTAATTAATCTTTGGATAGTTAAAATCTCCCAACACTATTACGTCCCAAAATCTACAAGCTTTTTTTATTTCCTTCAGCAACAATTCCTCATCAGATACATTAATATCAGGCAGCCTGTAGCATAACCCTGTTAGAAATTTTTTAGTTACCTTTCCCCCACATGCTGTTTCTACCCATAAAGTCTCCACAGTATTTACAGTCCCTTCACAAATGTTTTCCCTTATATAAGGTCTTAAAAAAGGCTTTACATAAAGACATACCCCTCCACCCCCTTTTTTTTCTTAATCTGTCTCTCCTGAACAGCATATAACCTTACTGGTTGACTTATATATGAATTTATTATATTTATTACTGTATATATGTTTTTGCATATATAATATGTTTTAATATGTTGATTGTATTGTGATTTTTTTCAACAAGGGAGATACAATATCTGACTTTGAGGAGGCACACATAAATAAGTTTACTGGGGATACCACCTGTAACTGGTTAGAGAAACTACAGACTCAAATTGAAGCCTACAAGCGTGAACTTCTGAAATACAAACATGAGAAGTTTAATAAAGTGACCATGGACTATGAGTCTCATAACGTATATGGATGGCTGACTGGGGGTTCCCAGAGGCCACCAAAACAAACCAAACAAGGTCGGAGATTCAGACGTAATCCTAATTATGAGTCGTTATACGAATCAGGCACCTTAGCCAGTGATGGGAAGCAGTGAACAAGCAGCGGTCAGAGAAGTAAATTTCTCCCTTTAGCGGCATGCACGCGGGCACAGCTCTATGGCATAGAAGACAACACTGTAGAAGAGAGGGCCAGTGAAAAAGGCTCAGATGTGAAAAAAAAACCATTGACCAAGAAGAACTAATTTTTATTATCTTGTCTACAGCGCTTTCCAAAGATTAATTAAATGTCCTAAAGGTTTAAACTTCATACCTACCACACATTTTGCCCCTTTTCTGTGGAAAACAGAGACATGTAAACTGAATAGACAACTTAAAGTGCAATAATTTTTTGTCTCACATACCAAATCCAATTCAGACACACAATTACAGGTTAAATTTAAAGTTGTTACCTAAATCCCACATTGAGCCTCCGTCTAATAATGCCTCAGTCCAGTCCTTTGTTAAAATGTTAGACAACTGTTGATACCATGGAAACATTGAATGATAAGAAAATGTCTAATTTGACAGTTTGGAACTTTGAGCTTTGAAGGCCCTTGGATCCAGAGAGGACATTGTAATAAATTCAGCAGACAAGGGGGTCTAAAGTGGTCCAAGATTTTAGTGGAGTATAAATCAGAAATCAATCAACAGCTTTCTGATTTGAAGACTTACAGATCATTTTAAACGTGATCTTGATATGTATTTGTTACAGGATGTAAATGGTGGTGTTATCTGTAGTGATATAATGAAACTTCTTATGACTGACTTTCCAGAAAAACCCTTATTGTATTCTTTTCCAGCCAGTGTGAATTTATCTTGACACATATTTGCAGCCGTGTGTTCAAAATACACCTTACTGTATATGTTGAAAGACATTACAGCTCTACCTTTGGCATTGAACAAAATTAACAATTTTCCTAGTGAATATCTATTAAGTAGTATTGATGGTAATTCATTATATACATGCACCCCCCCCCCCCCCATGGGGAGGGGATAGTCGCTACCAGACAGCTCTTGATATAAGAGGGCTGATAGAAAATAAAATTGTGATTTGCTTGAGATGGTTTTGACAATTTTTTTTTACTTTGATGGGAAACACTACTTACAGCTGTTGGGTGTGCGATGGGGACCTCTGTGGTCCCATTGTATGCGAATGCTTTCATGATGGCGGTAGAAAATGACATCTTTTTAATGATTTAATAATTGCCAGAAAGTGATTTATTATTCGCGCTATATAAAGGACATGATACTAGTGTGGGACGGCACCAAGGAAAGCCTTTTTGATGTGATTGCCACACATAATAACAGTACTAGCGCTAAGAAGCTAACGTGTAAGGCAGAACAACATTTCATTGATTTTTTGGATTATACATTTATGAGGGTATTAATGAGCTCAAAACTACACTGTTTGTAAAATCTTCAGACTGTAATGTTTCATCCACATCTGTTTATAGAGGTCTGCCATTTTCACAGCTACTCTGTGTCAGACATATTTGTAGTTATGAAAATGATATGGAAATTCAAATGGACCACATGATAGACAAATTTGTATCCAGGGGTTATGATCGTAATCTTTTGGTGGCAAGTTAACAAAAAATAAAGTTCTCTTTATTCTTAGAGAAATTACCCTTAAAACTAAACAGAAAAAATCCCTATCCAATAAGATAATTTAGCACAATAGATTTCAAACTGCCAGTCCCAAGACCGGAGGTGCAATTAAAAAATTCAGGCCCATTATATCATCTGATACAGAATTATCAACCTTGGCTAATAAACGTAATATGACTAGTTTTTCCAGTGGCAGAAACATCAGGGACTACCTTGTGCATCAGGAACTACCTTTCTAAGAGTCCCTAAAGCTGGCTGTGTCAAATGTACGTGCAGCAACATGCAGATAGTTGACATCAGCAAGCACCCTTACAGGTAGCAGTACTTTCTGGAACTAGCAAACAGCCAGTTGCCAGACACTTTGCTATGATGGGTCACTCGCCAACAGCAATTAAACATATGATCACAGATCACATCCCCCCTTCCTTTCACTAGGTGACAGATCAAAATTACTATTACAAAAGGAGACGAGGTGGATTTTTATATTAGATACTTTAAGTCCAAGAGGACTAAATGAAATCATGGAGTCAGTGCTGTAACTAGATATTTTAGCGCTGTGTGCAAGAAACAGCATCACCCCCCTATATTTAAAATAGGGCCAGTGCGCGCTGTAGGCTTCATGGGGAAGGGGCGTGGCCACAAAATAATAACAATTCATCTTATGCTGTACAGTAGTCTCCATTATTCAAATTACGCCGCACAGTAGCGCCACTTACACACATTACACCAGGTACGGCTCTTTTTACACATTATGCCAGGTACAGCCCCATTTTTGCACATTACTCCAGGTAGAGTCCCTATCACACATTAAGGCAGGTAGAGCCCCCTTTTACACATTACGACAGGCAGAGTACCCTTTTACACATTATGGCAGGCAGATTTTCCTTTAACAACGTATGGCATGTAGAGTCCCCTTTTACATTAGGGCAAGTAGAGTACCCTTTTATACATTACAGTATGTAGAGTTCCCTTTTACACATTATGGCAGGTAGAGTCCCCTTTTACACATTACACCAGGTAGAGTCCCTTTTTACACATTACACCAGGTAGAGTCATGAGAGACTGAGAGGGAGAGAGAGATAGGGTTATGAGGGAGAGATAAAGAAAGGTGTCAGGTAGAGAGACAGAGAGTGGTGGGAAGGAGACAGAGAAAGATGGGTGGGTGGGGGAGAGAGAGAGAGGGGGGAGAGACAAACACAGCAGTACTTATGTGATGATGAAAGGAGGCCCATCTCTGGCCTGGCCTGTATGGTGCAGGAGGAGGGGAAAGTAGCCGGGTGGAGCTGCAGCACATGGACAGGGAGAGATAGTCTGAGCAGCACTGCCGGCTATAATATATATGAAAGAGTAGCAGCTGTGCGCCCGGCAGAGGATCCGGGTGCAGCACTACTTTTATATGTTATAGCAGGCAGCACTGCAGCTGGTGGCATCCAATCGGTGGTATTGCGGAGGGTGTACCCACACGGCAAATGTGCTGTATGACAAGCACCATGCGCCCACATCTAGTTGGGGCCCTGCAGGGTGCTATCGGCCGGCATTGTGCAGTCACAGTACACAGGGTGCTATAGGTGGATGTGGTGAGGAGTCACATAGTAAGCAGGGCGCTATAGGCAGGAATAGTGAGGAGTCACAGTATGCAGGATGCTATAGGTGGGCACAGTGCAGAGTCACACAGTATATAGGGTGCTATAGTTGAGCACGGTGCAGAGTCACACCATAAGCAGGGCGCTATAAGTGGGCACAGTGTGGAGTGACACAGTACACAAGGTGGGCACGGTGTGTAACCACAGAGAAGGAATGTATGGTATGTGTGTGATATAACACAGCAATCTGTGGTGCCATACCTGCATGACACTATAAAGGGGGCACCTCCTCCTACTCTCTCACAGCTCCGCAGCAGCCTCCGGCCGGGTGTCTCCCGTCTCCTCCATGCCTGGGATCCGCAGCTAGGATGGTGAGGGGCGATGTCTCCAGGAGCGCAGGCTCAGCGTGACCCAACACCGGGACAGTTACCTTAGTGCAGCGGTTAACGATCACATCGGGAGCACTTATATAGCTCCCGCCTGCTGGCCACCAGCACGGGTCACAACTCCCCCATCACCTCAGTACACAGCAGATGTGAGGCCCCCCTGTACCCATCAGAACATACATAGCAGTGGCATCTCCTCCTTCCTTCTACCTTGCTGATCAAGTGCGGCTATGTGTCTGCACGGTCCCACACCCCCTGCCGCATTACCCGCATACAGGAACACAGATAGCCTCTATGATCCCTACCTGCTGCCTCATTTATCACAGAAAACACTTTTCTGAGGGTCCAACTGAGGGGAAGAGCTGTAGGTACCCATCTTCTCCTGTACAGGGAAGCCCACTTCCCGAGCAACAAGAGCGGAGGGAGGAAGGAGGGCGGAACACACTGGGGAGACACTGACTCTTAAGCAGGATGTACTAACAGTATATATGCGGCGCCCAATCGATGGAATTGCAGAGGGTGCGCCCTCATGGCAAATGCGCTGTGTCTGAAGCACTATTTGCCCACACCTAGTTACGGCAATGCATGCGGCTACATTGTTTCATTTGATGTCTCTTTGGATATGCTCTATGTTGCTTTTTTTTCTTTTTATTTATTAAATTGACTACTTGTTCGTAAACAGAACAATAGATGCATTGGTTCCACTGATCAACCTGACAACCTGTTAAAAAGCAGCACATTAGCCAGAGTGACTGTAAAGCATGTAGATATTTGTCAGTTGATTTATTGTTATGGGTCTGTAGCACATTATTGATCTCTTAAGGGACAACAGTTACAGTATGTGCGCTATTTATGATTTTTTGTTTGCAGTTTGGTATGACTTATCACTAATATAAATTGTCAAGCATCTGTGTTACTATGAGTTACTAATTCATACCTCCCAACTTTCAAATCTGCCAAAGGCGCGGCCGTGGCTGAAAAGGGGGCGGGATCTATCACCACGACACCCGTTTTCATCATTTTGGGGCATGCCCATCGCTCCCTGAGCAGCTGGGCAATCCCTGCTAACCCTCCCTGCACAGATAGGTGCCATGCGCATGCCATCTATTCAGTGATCAAGGCTGCTTTGCAGAGCAGAGCACTGGCTCTCCCATTCTGCCCTCTGCCAGCGGGACACTGCGGCCCATGGTTGGGACAGCAGGACAGTGTCCAATTAGCAGGAGTTTCCTGCTGTATTCGGGATAGTTGGGAGGTATGCTAATTGCTCGAAAATTTTGAGAGGGCTCTGTGGGGGCCATATCATCACATTCAGCACTCTTTTTTCTTATTTACGCTGAAGATAGTTCTTATTGACATTGGCTGTATGTTTGGGGTCGTTGTCCTGCTGCAGAATAAATTTGGAGCCAATCATACACCTCCCTAATGGTATTGCATGATTGATATTTACCTGCCTGTATATCTAAGCATTGAGAACACCATTAATCCTAATCAAATTCCCAACTCTATTTGCTGAAATGCAGCCCCAAACTTCAAGGAACCTCCACCATGCTTCACTGTTGCCTGCAGACACTAATTATTGTACCGCTCTCCAGCCCCTCGGTGAACAAACTGCATTTTGTTACAGCCAAATATTTCACATGACTCATCAGTCCAGAGCACCTGCTTTCATTTTTCTGCACCCCAGTTTTTTTGTTATTGTGCATAATTGAGATGACTGGCCTTGTTTCCACATTGAAGGTATGGCGTTTTGTTCCATTAACACCACTTCTGGACAGACTTCTCCCAAAAATAGATGGGTGTACCTGAGTTGCACTGGTTTCTGCCAGTTCCGAGCTGATGGCACTGCTGGGCATCTTCCGATTCCGGAGGGAAATAAACATGATGTGTCATTCATCTGATGCACTGTTTCCTTGCCCAACCACTGCATTTACAATCCTTAAGGTTGTCCATTTCTTTTTGCTTCTTCAAAACAGCTTGAACAGCACATCTTGAAACCCCAGTCTGCTTTGAAATATTTGCTTGGGAGAGACCCTGCTGATGCAGTATAACTACCTTTTGTCTTGTTGCTGTGCTCAGTCTTGCCATGGTGTATGACCTTTGACATGAAACTGCCAAAACCTCACCTTTGTAGCAGAGTTTGGCTGTTCCTCGCCCAGTTTAAAGCTTCCTATATAACTGTTTCTGTTTCAGTTAATGACTGTGTTTTAACCTACATATGAAAATGATGATCATTGTTTAATATGATTGGTAAATCATATACCTGACTATATATATATATATATATATATATATATATTTCTGCAAATGTACCTACCTGTAGTAGAATTGCTGTTGCTTTGAAGGCAAAGGGTGGCCACGCCAAATATTGATTTGCTTTAGATTTCTCTTCTGTTCATTCACTTTGCATTTTGTTAATTATTAAAAATAAACTATTAACACTTCTATTTTTGAAAGCATTCTTACTTTGCAGCATTTTTATCCACAGCTACCAAAAACTTTTGCACTGTATTCCAACACCTGCCTAAAACGTTGGCACAGTATTCCCATGAACACTCTTATGTGTGTTGATGGAAGTATCAGGGCCTTTAGTAATGGCTGACACAACACACCCAAAGCGTATTGTCCCTCACAATGGACGTCTTCAGGGATAATGATCTTTAATAAATGGTGACATTTATAAAAATGAAAATGATGAATGGTGCAATATCTGCTATACAAAAACAGAATCAACTGTGAATTTAACAATGGCATCATAGATGGTCCACAATCATATATGATATATGATAAAAAAAGTAAATTACTACAAAATATCACTAATAATACAGATGATGATAATAATAATAATAATAATAATAATAATAATACTACTACAATAAATTGTGTACGGAGAGCAGTACACCATTGAATGACTCACTGATTTACAGGACAGAAATGTCATGCATTTTTGGTTCAGCTGTGGCCTTTCAATTTCAACATATAGGAACAATTCAGCCAGGTCATAGTAATCATTTACGGGTCTATTTACTAAGCCTTGGATGGAGATAAAGTCACTGGAGATAGAGTACCAGCCAATCGGCTCCTAACTGTCATTTTTCTAACCCAGCCTGTGACATGGCAGTTAGGAGCTGATTGGCTGGTGCTTTATCTCCATCCAAGGCTTAGTAAATAGACCCCACAGTCACAAATTTAATAAAGGCTTATAAATTCAGCCAAAAGTTTCAAATATTTCTTGGCAGCAGTTTTTAAATAAAGACATATCATAGAACATAATAAGATCTATGCTTAAAATGAAACATACAGTACATATTACATAATTTGAGTAATTTTTAGCTCAGCTTAGCATAGAGATTTTGGTTAGAGATGAGCAGGCTCCAACCCAAACTTTCAGAATCTGAGGGGATCCGAGATGAGGCTTGGATCTGCCAGCCTGCCTTGGATTCCAATTTGAGGTTAAATGTCAACTTCCTGCAGATCTCACGGGTTTTGGATTTGGGCATCAATCCCATTGGCTAAGAGTGCCGTCACTCATGGCTCTCAGCCAATAAAAGATTCCCCATTGACTTCAATGGGCACAGCATTAGTGGAAGCAAGATGTTGGCCACCCCCCTGCACTGCCATCACCACGACACCATCTCAGTGCCGACACTCCTGCACTGAGGACACTACAGGCACCACCACACTGTCAACACCCCTGCACTGAGGACACTGTTGACACTCCAGCACTGAGGACACTGCCTTCCCCCCCTGTAAGTGCGCAGTAAGTGCTCTATTGGTGTATCCGACCCGCACTGTATCCCACAGTGTATCCGACCTGCACTGTGTCTGACCTGCACTGTAACTGATCCGCAATGTATACAACCCACACTGTATCCGACCAGCACTGTTTCCTGCACTGTATAAACCTGCAATGTATCCAACACACACTGTATCTGACATGCACTGAAACCCGCACTGTATCCGAACCACACTGTTACACACACTGTATTCTACCTGGACTGTATCCGACCTGCATTGTATTCGACCCACACTGTAACCCGCACTATACAGTATCTAACCCAAGCTGTATCTAACCTGCACGGAAACCGGCACTGTATCTGATCTGCACTGTAGTTGACTCTCGTTGTGTGTCCGGCACTGTTATCCACTCAGTAGTTAACCATGTGTCTCAAAGTATCCCGCACTGTACTCCGCAGTTAAGGAACACTGTTTTTGTGGTTGGGGAGATTTGGGGTAGCTGCTCAACTAAAAGACTGATTGATTGGGGCTTTACATGGGCATGGAGCATAGACTTTTTGGACCTTAAGCTCATAATATTACTACAAATTGGTTGTTTTATTTATTTTTCATGTTACATGGAATAAATGGGACACACAATTTTTTCTATTAAATTTAACCATTTCTTCACTTCTTACACTAAAAAAGTCTGCACACAGTGATCTGTGCAGTTTGCCATAATTTTGGCCCTTCTTTTAGACATCAGATTTGTTCAAAACAGGTTCCAATGTATAGATAGAAAGTCTAAAGATAGTCATAAGGTCGGCACTATATGGTTGACACTCAAAAGGACAACAGGATCAAAAGGTCAAAGGAATAGTTACCCAGATAGCACTTAATAATACATACAAAAAAACAGTATAAATAGATATATATTGTGACAAGCGATCTTCCACCAGACACGACGTTGACACAGTTGTATAACAGAAAAGCAGTTTGTTTGCTTCCACAGCACAGTAAACAGACTTTTCACAGCATGTTCAAGGAGTACCTCAATTAGGCACCGGTTCACAAACAGCATGTACACATTCTCAGGCTCCCTGTCTCTAACCCACTGGCCCGCCCTCTATCACCTGGCCACTTGTTTGCATCAGGAGCCCTGAGCCCTTGCCCTAATGAGCTTTATAAAAGTATGGCACAGGTGTGCCTGACTACTGGGAGTGCTTGCTCCAATACCTGGACCGGACCTACATGGATGGGATCTCATGTATGAAATTACAGGGTATGTCTGTGTATCAACAGCAATACAATACTATAATTTCCAACTGCCAGATAATCTTTGACACAACATTAAAGAGAATCTGCTGTGTCCCAACACCTCCCTGGGCTTCCTTTTGGTCCAGCCCTAAACCCAGGTCACCTTAGCCCGGGGCACCCAAACTGTTGCCCTGTCCTGCAAACACTCGGGGTGGCATCCGGACTGGACTGCCACATATCCTCCCCCTAAGCTTCGAGCCTACGGGTGAAGCTGAGTGCTTCTTTGGCGCACATACCTGCTCGCCAATCTCAGCAGGCATACCCCTTATCGGCTCGGTCTCTCTCCAAGTTCTCCTCCTCCTCTCTAGCTTTACCCCACAGGTCTCTGCACCTTTTGAGGAGATGAACTTCCTTGAAAGGGCATCCGCGTTGCCCTGTAATCCTCCTGCTCTGTGCTGGACCTTGAAGCGGTAAAGCTGGAGGGCAAGGAACCACTGTGTTACCCAAGTGTTGGTCTCCTTATTTATGCACATCCACTGGAGTGGAGCGTGATCTGTGATTAAGGTGAACTCCCGTCCCAGGAGATAGTACCTCAGAGTCTCCACCGCCCACTTGATAGCCAGGCATTCCTGCTCAACCGTGGTATATCGTTGTTCCCTAGGCAGTAGTTTCTTGCTGAGGTAGAGGACTGATTTCTTTTCCCCACCTACATCCTGAGACAACACTGCACCAAGGCCTGTTCCTGAAGCATCCGTCTGCAGGATGAACCTTTTGCCGAAGTCCGGGGCTATCAACACTGATGCTTTACACAGGGCATTTTTTAAGTCCTTCCAGGCCTCATGTACCTGGAACATCCACACAAGCTTGTCCGGACTTTGCTTTTTCAATCAATCAGTGACCGGGGCTGCTCTGGTGGCAAATTTCGGGATAAACTTGCGGTAATATCCCACCAGGCCTAAGAATGCCCTGAGTTGGGTTTTCCTCTCAGGCCTTGGCTAGGCAGCAACCGCCTCCACTTTATTGACCTGAGGTTTGATTTGGCCCCGGCCCACCACGTACCCCAAGTACTTAGCCTCCGACATACCTATCTCATACTTCTCTGGGTTGGCCGCGAGGCAGTGGAAGAGCAGAGACTTTAATACAGCTTCCACTTTGGGCAGATGAGACTCCCAGTCATTGCTAAAGATAACAATGTCATCTATGTAAGCGACTGCATACTTCCAGTGGGGCTGGAGGAGCTTATTCATACCCCACTGGAACGTGGCCGGTGCCCCGTGAAGACCAAATGGCAAGACTCGATACTGAAACAGGCCATCTGGGGTGGAAAAAGCCGTGGCAGCCTCAGGTGAGGGGAATCTGCCAATAGGCTTTAGTAAGGTCAAGAGAGGTCAGGTATTGGCTTTGGGCCAGTTGCTCGATCATCTCATCAATGCATGGCACGGTGTAGACATCAAATTTAGATACTTAGTTCAACCTGCGGAAGTTGTTGCAGAACCGCAGTGCTCCGGACGGCTTGAGAACCAGCACTATGGGGTTATTCCACCCGCTGGTGGACTCTTCAATAACCCCCAGGCAGAACATTTCCTCCACCCCCAGAGCAGTAAAGATATCATGCTTGATAATCTTTGTCCTCCCTGGAATCACCGAAAGACATCTCAGTTTCTCCTGACCATGTCTTGAGCTTGACGTGTCTTGACCTCGTCGAGCGATCTGTCAATTGGAACCGCACATGCGGTTCCAATTGATCTTGGCCACTCTTGCAGTTGCTGTCTCTGAGCTTTCCTTCCAGGGCTTCAGCAGATTTATATGATAGTTCTGTGTAAGCGTTTGCTTTCCCTTTTGGCTCACACGATAAGTAACTGGTCCCACAGCCTAGAACAATGTATATGGTCCTTGCGAATGGGCAAAACGCTTGCCCTCCACTGTGGGTACCAGGACCAAGACCTTGTCTACAGGGTTAAAACTCCATTTTTCAGCTGGGACATCATACTGACGTTTCTGCCTAGACTGGGCCTGAGTCATATGGTCCCTGACCAACGGAGCTATCTGCTAAACCGCCCATAGAGCTGGTGAATGAACTGTACTACATTTGGCTCCGGGGATGTCTGTTGCTCTCATCCATCCTTCAGGAGGTCCAGGATTCCCTGGGGCTGTCGGCCGTACAACAGCTCAAAGGGGCTGAAGCCCGTAGAGGACTGGGGAACGTCTCGGATGGCGAACATCAGAAAAGGTAGGAGCTGGTCCCAATCCCTTTTGTCCTGGGCGACTGCCCTCCTGAGCATCTGCTTGAGTGTGCGGTTAAAATGGTCCACCAAGCCATCAGTCTGCTGATGATACACTGAGGTGCGAATCTTCTTAACCCCCAGCAGCCGATATAGGTCACTCATCAGTTGGAACATAAAGGGGGTCGCCTGGTCAGTGAGGACCTCCTTAGGTATGTCCAGGCAGGAGAAGATCATCAATAGTTCTTTGGCAATGGTTGCTGTCTTCATATTTCTTAGAGGGATGGCTTCATGGTATCGTGTGGCATAATCAAGGAGGACTAAGATATATTGATGTCCTCTTACTTATTTTTTTTACTGGCCCCACAATATCCATCCCAATCCTTTCAAAGGGAACAGAAATAACCGGAAGAGGGATGAGGGGAGCTCTGTTCTGGGGCTTTGGTGCAGTACACTGGCAAATGGGACACTCCTGACAGTACTTTGCTACAGATGCTCGGATTCGCGGCCATAAAAAATGCTGATGTATCCTCTGCAGAGTTTTCTCCTCCTCCAATGTCCACCCCACAACTGTGAAAGAGCATCTTCCAGGACTAGAGACTGATGGACCCGTGGTACTATAAGCTGCTCAACTTTCTTTTCCTGTTCCTTGACAACCCTATACAGTAAATCCTTCTCTACTATGAAATAAGTGTTGCCCCCCCTGGGTGAGGGCGAATTACATTTTCCCATTACAAGTACAATTGTTCTGGAAAGAATTTGCGAGGTTCGGGTCTTCCTGCTGGTCTCGTCCAAAATCCTGAAGCAACATGACAGTTCTTAATGCCCTTTCATCACTCTCCTCCTCTGGATCGGTCGGCTCTTCTGGTGTAGATGTACCGACTCCACACACACACTCGGTTCCCGAGGACTTACACAACCTTCGAGCCATGAAGCTGGGAGAGGAAGGCAGCTCCTCTAGTTGAAACGCCAACAGTTCCGATAGAACAGGGAACTCTCGCCCCAGGATCAAAGGATAGGGCCAGCGCAGAGCGATGGCTGCCACCAGCTGGATGGTCTGCCCTGATGTTGTACTGGAAACTGCACTCTGGGGTACTTACGAGTGGCACCATGGACACAGAGCACCTCAACCGCAAGTAAGACCTTGTCAGCGCATTCAGGGACTGACCCCATAGAGATAATTGACAATTTACTCCTGGTATCGACAAGTGCCTGAATTGGCCGTGCTGCAATTTGGAGGGTCACCTGGAATCGGGAGGGCACAGACAAACCCTTGCTTCCAACACAGCTGTAGGCTGGTTGCGCTGATTTCCCTGCTCCGCACTCCATAGGCTCAGGTAGTTTGGTACAGTCCTTTCGGATGTTACCCTGTTCCCCGCACTCATAGTAAATGACCAGATTGGTCCGAGCCCCCGTTTCCAGAGATTGATGGGTCCGGGGTCTTGGGACTGGTCCAGTCTCTCAGTCTGAAGGCTTAGCCATTTTCCCCAGTGCAGTATATCTCTCTCTATTGCGGCGGCTAGGTCCTCCATATTTTGAGGGTCAGTCTGGAGAACCCACCTCTGCATGCCTCTGTCTAAGATCCACACACAGTGGTCTATGGCAACAGTCTCCACCACTTGGTCAGCCGTATTCCTTTCCGGTTGAAGCTAAGACCTCGCCATTTTTAGAATTTCAGACAGCTGGATTCGAGAATTCTCTGTCGAAGTCCAACGCCAGTCCTGGAACCGCTAGGCTTTGCAGGCCTTTGTTACAGCGATGCAACCCAGTATGGTAGCTTTAAGCTGCGAATAGGTGGATGCCTGTTCCGCTGGGAGGTCATTGTACATTTTCTGGGGATCCCCCGTCAAATATGGGGCCAGCTGTTTCTCCCAGCTATCCTCTGTCTATCCCAGGCATGCAGCCGCGCGCTCAATGGTCCCCAAGTAGGCTACCACATCGTCTGAGGGACACATTTTTTGCAACGGCCTAGGCTCCTGGTGATGCTGTCGCAGGAGACCCACTTCATCACAAATCAGGCACAGGGTTTCCTGCTGAGCCTGTACTTGTGTATGGAGAAGCTGCGTCAGGGATTGTTGCCCCTCAGCCGCATTAGTTAAAGCCCTTAACAACTCCTCCATGGTGGATGGGATAGATGCAAGATATATGAATCTCGCTTCCCTTAACAGTTACCACCAAACCACAATTCAACAACAAAAAACTTTTTTTTTTTTTACACTAATTGACACACACACCCTGGCTGGTTACTAAACTGACCAGAGGAAGTTTGCAGAGTCTGTGGAGACTGTCACGGCTCCAACGGCTCCTGCAGCTGCTGTGTTCCCACTATGCTTGGTGCATCCAGCAGAGTGTCCCTGTTCGGGCACCAATTTTAAACAAGCAACCTTCCACCTGACACGACGCTGACACAGATGTATAACAGAAAAGCAGTCTGTTTACCTTCACAGCACGGTAAACAGACTTTTCACAGCATGTTCAAGGGATACCTCAATTAGGCACCGGTCCACAAACAGCATGTTGACATGCTCCCTGTCTCTAACCCACTGGCCCGCCCTCTATCGCCTGGCCACTTGTTCGCATCAGGAGCCCTGAGCCCTTGCCCTTACAAGCTTTATAAAAGTATGGCACAGGCGTGCCTGATTGCTGGGAGTGCTTGCTCCAATACCTGGACCGGACCTGCATGGATGGGATCTCATGTATGAAATTGCAGGGTATTTCTGTGTATCAACAGCAATACAATACTATAATTTCCAACTGCCAGATAATCTTTGACACAACATTAAAGAGACAATCTGCTGTGTTGCAACACCTTCCTGGGCATCCACTTGGTCCAGCCCTAAACCCAGGTCACCTAAGACCAGTGCACCTGAACGGTTGCCCTGTCCTGCAAACACCCGGGGTGGCACCCGGACTGGACTGCCACTATATATATATATATATATATATATATACACACACACACACACACACACACACACACACACACACACACACACACATACACACACATATATGTATATATGTACTGTATATATATATATATATATATATATATATATATAGGATGATTCAAAAGTCACAGTACACCCTTTTGTTTCAAAAGTTGTGCAGGAAATGGGAAAATTGAATGCTCCAGTAAGCAGTAAGGTATGGGTGAGGTGGTCTACCTTTTCGGGTATGTACCGAACATGGGCGCCATCTTGAAATCGGCTATCTTGAATCTAAGTCAGTTTTTTCAAATGGAAAGGGGGTCATGTAACATGTCAAACAACATCATCATTTGCTAAAAAGTTTATTACGGCAAACAAATTTGAACTAGCAGTTATGGTTCAAAAGTTACAACACTTCTTTTGTTGCAGGTAACTGAAGATGGCTTTGACAAAAGAGTAGAGATACTAGGATACACAACATATTCTACTGGATGTTCGAAAAGTCTCAAAACTTTCTCTTGAACCTGAGTTCCTAAGTACTGTATCACACGCTCTTTTTAGAAATGATCAGGCGCTACGTGTTTAATGCTTTGTGGCCTGTCTGGTTGCTGTGAGTGTCCAAGAGCAATTTTTCCTATAGTACAATTCTTTGATGGTACTTCTTAAGTGAGATATACCCCTGATGAAGTCTCTGCGTGAGACGAAATGTGTTGGGTTATTTGTCTTTTGTGATGTGACCTCCAATCTACACTAATAGAAGGAGGAAATCGTAAAAAAAATATCTGTTCACTTGTGCTTATCTTGACCCCCCATTTCATGTTGGTAGGGGGTGAATTTACCAAAGAACATTCATATGTATATGGACACTAATGTTGCTTTTTATGAATTTTAAATAAATTTATGTACTGGAACCTGCTGATTGTTCCTGTACTTTACGAAATGTTATACTTCATCATTGTACAATACTAGCAAATTATGTGATTAATTTCAGGTGTTATAATAATCCTTGGGTGCCAATTTCACTATTGATATATATATATATATATATATATATATATACACATACAGTATATATATGTATTCAGTATATATATATATATATATGTAACGTTTTTAATACTTCTTTTTAAAAACAATATGTGAATACCACCCGGGAGTATGAATAATATCACATAGTGTAACAGTTAATATACTAAGCACATAGTAACAACATCAGGATCTGAAATGCCTTCATTTGTGATTTGTTTTAAGGTAGATGGCTGATATACACTATACTAGCTTAATACAGATGAATGTTGATACTATGTGCTAAGTATATTAACTGTTACACACTGATATTATTCACATATTGTTTTTTAGTATTAAAATCTTTTTTACATATATTCTATTTTTTTGTATGTATTATTAAGCACTATCTGTGGAAATATTCCTTTGTTCTTTTTCGAAGAGGTTGGCATACCTTTTTCCCAGGTGGCTGCTGATATACATTGTCTAAGAGCATCATTTAGTACAGCACCCTAAGCCTCTGTTAAATTAGGGTCAAAAGTTTGACACGTTTTTAGGGTTTTTTATGCTTTAACAACTTTTGCCTCATTTGCTATCCATGTCACAAACTATTATCTTTAGTAACTAAGCCCAAAGCGTGATGAGTGAAGAAAGCCCGTGAGAGGATGCATTTCAACAAATTTGGGTAAAAAATGTTTGAAAATACACACAAAAATTATGATGTTGACCTAATGAATGTCTGTCTTCTGTCTAACTTTTATATCACACGTATTCAAAAATGACGGATATAGAAGTGGCAAACACTAACATCTCGACAAATGTTACACATGGGGGTTTTCCAGTCACAAACCACCCACATCTACCAACCTGTAAAGCAGACCTTTAGTAAATATACCTCTGTTATATGGCTTGTTTCCAATCCCTGAGCAAAGAACATAAAGATTTATAAAATCAATGACTGAATTTAAGTAATATGCTGTTTTTCTTCTTAAAAAGATTATAATAGTGGACATTTAGACAAATTCTACTCTTCAATTTGTTCTTGATATTATGTTTGCATTCTATGCTGCATGTTCACCAGCTGACCCAAGTTTCTTGAATTTAATCAATATATTAAATCAATTGCAAGCAATTGCCTCTGTAATTTTAGGTAACTGTTGGGAATTTGGCCAAAGCTTCCATTAACTATGCTATTATTAATTTTCCTCCACTGAGTCATCACATTTAATGCAATTAATGGATATTCTCCTCAGAACATTAGTGAAAAATGCATTCTGGTTACTATAACTGTTTTAATGTAAGTCAGGTCAATTTCAAGATATTTTTTCTCTTCAGAACATTATCAGTAAAAGCTTTGTGGAATCAAATGTTATGCATGCATGTTCAGATAACATATATGGATAATATTATAAAATATGTGAAGTCGTAAAGTTACATAGACAATGTTTACTACTAATACTGTAAAAGAAAATCATAAAGCAAACTGTTCAACAAATGAAGGGGTTCAAGACCCAGTTTGTCATGTTGCAGCATTTTTAAAATTCATTAGCAGTTTACTAATGATTGTGCTTTGGGTATTTTTTTCTGAACAAAACAGTGAAATAGTGAAGTTCTTGGTTATAATTGAGTAAACACTGTTTTATTAAAGCACAAATAGCCTTTTTATTTCTTTAAATAGTATGTAAAGTATCTTTTTAGCATATGACAGTATATTTTCTTAGCTCTCCTCCAACAAATAATAATTTCTCTTTCAAAATCTCTCTGGAGGGGAGTCAAGTATTGCTGGCTGTTACAAGCAAATCTATATGAAATCATTGATGATCATTACTAGAATCATATTTATAAACAATTATAATTACCTACTGTATCTGAATTACTTTCGACAACTTAAATTTTTTTGGTGTTTCTATACTTGTCAGCATTGTGTACAGCAAAACGTAAGATGACTCTGGTCATAAGATGGCAGAGGGAGAAGAAAGAGAAGAATGTTACTTTGCATGAGAAATAGCCTGCGCAATGCAGTTTTGTCTTTTAAACGACTGCTGCTTTAAAACATCAGTCAGAGTTGTGGTCATTTTGCAGATGCCTGCATCATACACATTTCATCCCGGAGGTGTGTTTATATACCTCTCTGTTCAGTACAGTACATTGTGAGCTATATGACTGACTTCTCAGTCAGGCACCATCTCTTTTGTTGTGATGGATTGCACCTGACTGAGGAGGGGGCAGCGGTGCTGGGTGGAAGGATGGTTAGAAGGTTGGAGGAGATTTTAAACTAGGAGCCTGGGGGGAGGGTTTAGCTAGAAACTACAGGTCATGCAGTGAGAATAGTGGGGATGGCGGTAGTAAACGAAATGGGGGAGAAGTTGGGGGGAGGGTAAGAGCAGGCGGTAAGGTTACTAACATGGGTACTAAAAGAGATTTTACCAAAGCACTAACCAATGACGATTACACGTCATCATTGCTACATAAGGTGAAAGATGTCCCTAACGCAAGGGAAAATACTTATCTTAGTTGTATGTATGTAAACGCCAGAAGCATTACTGGTAAAAAGGGTGAACTAGAAATACTTGCAGCAAGCAAACAGTATGATATTATAGGCATTACTGAAACTTGGTGGGACGAATCTCATGATTGGACAGTCAATCTAGAGGGCTATACACTGTTTAGGAGAGACAGACTAAATAAAAAGGGTGGAGGGGTGTGTCTTTACGTAAAGCCGTTTTAAAACCTGATATACGGGAAGATATTCAGGAGGGCACTGTAGACACTGTCGAGACATTATGGGTAGAAATTTCATGCGGGGGAAAAAGGAATAAAAAAGTTAGTGTTGGGTGTATGCTATAGGCCGCCTGGTATCAACGCATCTGATGAGGAATTGTTACTAAAGCAAATTGAAAGAGCAGCAGGAGTAGGAGACATAGTAGTGATGGGAGATTTTAACTATCCAGAGATAAACTGGAAAAACGATTCATGTGACACTGCTAGGGGCAATATGTTTTTAAACACACTTAATGATAACTACTTAGTTCAACTAATTGAGGAACCAACTAGGTACAATGCAATCTTAGACCTGGTATTAACAAACAATGGGTAATTTTGTATCAGGTATTATAGTAGGGGAACCCATAGGAAACAGCGACCACAATATGGTCACAGTCAATAAACAGCCCTATACTGGCTCAACTAGGACTCTAAACTTTAGCAAAGCAAATTTTGAAAAGATGAGGGTATTTTTCAGGGATATTGAATGTGAAGGTTTGTTTTTAGGAAAAAATACTACGGAGAAATGGGAGGTACTAAAATTCCTGCTAGCTAAAAATACACTCAAATTTATTCCTACGAGCAGCAAAAAAAGGAATAAAAATCATAAACCGATGTGGCTTAACAAAAAGATTAAGGAACTTATGGGCAAGAAAAGGAGAGCATTTAAAAAATACAAATCTGACGGGGAAGCTGAGTCATTTCAGCACTATAAGGAATGTAACAAAATATGCAAAAAGGAAATAAGAGCGGCTAAAGTAGAAACTGAAAAACTAGTCGCAAAGGAAAGCAAAGCGAATCACAAAAAATTCTTTAAATACATTAATAGCAAGAGATTAAAGAAGGAGAGTATAGGCCCCTTAAAAGACAAGTTGGGAGTCTTAAGCAAAAATGATAATGACATAGCGGACACACTAAATTAGTTTTTTTCAACAGTATTTACTAGAGAGGACCCAATTCAGGGACTAACATATAATCTCAATAATGAGAATATCCCACTGATAGGTACATATTTAAGCGAGGAAGTAGTCTGTGACCGATTAAAACATTTAAAGATTAATAAGTCACCAGGTCCCGATGGTATTCACCCAAGGGTTCTAATGGAGCTTCATTCTGAACTTGCAAAACCGCTATTTTTGATCTTTAAGGATTCAGTAATATCAGGTATGGTTCCCAAAGACTAGCGTATAGCGGAAGTAGTGCCTATATTCAAAAAGGAAAATAAAGCTGAACCAGGTAATTATAGACCAGTTAGTCTTACATCTATAGTGGGGAAAGTATTGGAAGGTATTCTAAGAGATAGTATTCAGAAGTTCCTTGAAGTCAATAAGGTCATTAAAAGGAATCAACATGGGTTTATGAAGGACAGATCCTGTCAAACTAACTTACTTGACTTTTATGAAACAGTAAGCGCAAACTTAGATCAGGGTAAAGAGGTGGATGTAATCTTTTTAGATTTTGCCAAAGCGTTCGATACTGTACCACACATGAGACTTATCTACAAGCTACAAGAATCAGGGCTAGGAAGCACAATATGCACTTGGGTCAAAAACTGGTAAGATAATAGGGAGCAGCGCGTTGTGGTTAATGGATCTTTTTCAACTTGGACTGAAGTGCTAAGTCAGGGGTGGGCAATTATTTCAGCTGAGGGGCCACTTGACACTTTCTTGTCACTATCCGTGGGCCACGCATAAAATAGAAGCCCCCCCCCCCCCCACGTGCCAAAAATATAGGGACGTGGCTTCGTGTGGAAGGCGCATGGCCAAAAAATAATACAGATTCATATTAGGCTGCTCCATTATTCAAATTGCGCCACACAGTAGCGCCACTTACACACATTACACCAGGTAGAGCCCCTTTTACACACATTATGGCAGGTAGAGCCACTTTTACACACATTATGGCAGGTAGAGCTCCCTTATACACAGTATGGATGGTAGAGCCCCCTTTTACACATTACAGCAGGTAGAGCCCCCTTTTACACATTAACATTTTATTTGGGATAATCATTGCGCAGCAAGCAAATTATCCAGTGTCTTATGGCCCCTGGGGAAAGGTGTGACACAGTGATAGAACTCGGGGGGTGACACAGTGACAGAACACGGGGGGGTGACACAGTGACAGAACACGGGGGGGAGGGGGGGTGACAGTGACAGAACACGGTGGGGGTGACAGTGACAGAACACGGTGGGGGTGACAGAACACTGGGGTGACACAGTGACAGAACACGGGGGTGTGACACAGTGACAGAACACGGGGGTGTGACACAGTGACAGAACACGGGGGTGTGACACAGTGACAGAACACTGGGGTGACACGGTGACAGAACACGGTGGGGTTGACACAGTGACCGAACACGGGGGTGACAGAACACTGGGGTGTGACACAGTGACAGAACACGGGGGTGTGACACAGTGACAGAACACTGGGATGTGACACAGTGACAGAACACAGTGGGGGTGACACAGTGACAGAACATGGGGGGTGACGGAACACGGGGGTGACACGGTGACAGAACACTGGGGTGACAGTGACAGAACACGGGGGTGTCACTGTGACAGAACATGGGGGGGTGACATGGTGACAGAACACGGGAGGGGTGGGTACAGCGAGAGCTAAAGACCTCTACCCCCAACCTAAAAACAGTCTGACGCCACTGCCCGCACACACAAATATACGCACACTAACACACACACTTTATTTCTTTCACTCACTTTTTCCAGTAACTCACTGATCTGGCTGGTAGTGGCAGGAAGGATTGATCTGTAGTAGTCTGGCTCTTGTCCCGTGTAGCCCCGCCCCCTTAGGTCCCGTGTAACCACGCCCCCTCGTCGGCCCGTAGCTCCGCCCCTTTTTCGGCTGAACACAGCCGTTGTCACTGGGGACTCTGGAGGCGCCGTGCAGCAGCAGCAGGGGAGACTGCATCGGCAGCTTGAAGGTACTGCAGAGCAATGACAAGCAGTCGGGCCGCTTGTCATTGCTCGCTGGTGGGAGGCAGTGGGCCGGGCAGGATCGGTTTGCGGGCCGTATTTTGCCCACCCCTATGCTAAGTGGTGTGCCGCTAGGCTCAGTATTAGGACCGCTATTGTTCAATATTTTCATTAATGACCTAAAAGAAGGTCTAGAGAGAATGGCGTCAATTTTTGCAGATGATACCAAATTGTGTAAAGTTATAAATGCGGAGGGGGATGCTGAGTCGCTTCAGAATGACTTAGTTAAATTAGAAGCTTGGGCAGCGAAATGGAGAATGCGCTTCAATACAGACAAGTGTAAGGTAATGCACTGTGGTAACAAGAACAAAAATAACACCTATCTACTAAATGGGGTAAAATTAGGGGATTCTGTACTGGAAAAGGACCTAGGTGTCCTCATAGATAGCAAACTAAGCAGTAGTACCCAAAGTAAGACTGCAGCAAAGAAGGCTAATAAGATATTAGCATGCATAAAACGGGGAATTGATGCTAGGGACGAGAGTATTATACTCCCGTTATATAAATCACTTGTGAGGCCACACCTTGAATACTGTGTACAATTCTGGGCACCTTACTACAAAAAGGATATCCTGGAGCTAGAAAAGGTTCAAAGGCGGACGACCAAACTAATTAAGGGTATGGAGACGCTGGAATACGAGGAAAGGCTTGCAAGACTAGGCAAGTTTACACTGGAAAAGAGGAGATTAAGAGGGGGCATGATCAACATTTACAAATATATAGGGGGACAATATACAGATCTTGCGCAAGACCTGTTTTTGGTTAGATCAACACAGAGAACTCGTGGACACTCGCTCAGGTTAGAGGAGAGGAGATTCCACACAATACGGCGTAAAGGCTTTTTTACGGTAAGGACGATACGTGTATGGAATTCCCTGCCTGAGGGAGTTGTAATGGCCAACTCAGTCAACACCTTTAAGAATGGGTTAGATAAATTCCGAATGGATAAGGATATCCAGGGTTACGGGGCATAGTCACGCACTATGGTTATTATAAAAAAGAGGGGTTAATCGGAACGGCAGTCAGCAACTTCTGTCAAAATTTTATACAAAATAATCATGCATAGGAGACCACAAATAGGTTGAACCCGATGGACAATTGTCTTTTTTCAACCTTAGATACTATGTTACTATGTTACTGTGGCTGCATCACACTATTAAAACCATGCAGAAATTTAATAGCAGCCTGAAAATTCAAACCTTGGAACCAGGGGCGTTTTAAGAGAGGGGGAGACCCATATGCAGACTTTGGGTGGGCCCCCTCCTCCACGGCACCGTAGGCTCAGGCACTGTGCTGGAGTCCACTGCACATGCGCAGGTCTCTGGAAACAAGGTGCCCGCCATGGTCTGGAGACTAATTACCTACTGCGCATGCTCGGTAGCCATTTTAGTAGTGATTTTTACCACTGTTGCTGCAGCTGCAGTGCCCGTCATGTTACTCTGAAAAGGTAAGTATTAAAATAACATGTGTGCAGTTTGGGCCCCCCTGGACCCAGGGGCTTGCGTGCACCGCACACCTTACACCCATGATAGAAACGCCAGTCTTGGAACATTATTTATTAACTTTTTATAGTTTGCCACTGTGTTGTTTGTTTTAAAAACACACTTAATGTTATGATATTTCAGCTTTAAAATGTATTTATGATAAATTTATAATATTCTGCAATGTTTTCTGTGACTTATGCTCCTCCTTTTATGTAACTGCCCTTTCTTGACCTGTCTAAAAAGCTAGAACTTATTCTTGGATATGCCATCAACTACACAGATATCTATAGATGCACATTATATACATATATTGCTTGGAAAATACACATAACAGTATATGCATATAATAGTAGTAATATACAGTACTAGCTGGTCTATCCGTTCTTCACACGGGAGTTTCTGATTTTCACGGTTGTAAATATAAATGAGTGTTAAAAATTTGGCAAATCTATAGAGATGTAAATTTGAAATGTCTTAATGTAAGTAAATATGAATCCATGGTTCTTGCCGTTACCCGAGGAGCACCATAGCAGATACTGTAAAAAGTAACAGGACCATTTTTATAGTTTATGAAATTCTACACACTGGAAGTGCAATCCAAATTTTGATCCGATTGTCCATTTGGGCGTTATCGTTCACGCAATGCAAGCCTCACATTGGTAATGCTGTCATTATGTCAACCCCATTTTCAGCTCCCTTAGGGGAGGTTTATTAAAATTCGAATTACATAGTTTTCCTATTTCCCACCTGAAGAATACCTTTGTTAAATTTCAGCTTCCTAATATATCGGGAAGTAAGACAATTAGTGATGAGTCAGTCAGTCAGTGACTGAGTGAGATATACAGTAAAAAGTGACAGGACCATTTTTGAAGTTTAAGAAAGTCTACACACTGGAGGTGCAATCCAAATTTTGATCCGATTGATCGTTTGGGCAGTATCGTTCACGCAAGGCAAGCCACGCATCGGTAATGATGTCAACCTCTTTTTGATCCCCTTAGGGGAGGTTTATAAAATTTTTATAACGTAGATTTCCTATTTTACACCTGAAGAATACCTCTGTTAAATTACAGCTTCCTAACATATCGGGAAGTAAGAGAATTAGTGGTGAGTCAGTCAGTCAGTGACTGAGTGAGGGCTTTCACATTTATATATATAGATTTGCCGATAATAAAGTGTGTGGAAACATATAGGCGTTGAGCCCCTTACCTACTGAAACTGAGATCAGTGCTGTCTGACATTGAGGGGTAAATTTAATTGATTGTTTATGCAGTGCTCAGAGTTGTATTTACGTGACCTGCACTATGGTCAGTATTCTATACATACAGATGTATTCACCACATACACCTTTCCTATATCCTGCTACATATGGCACAGCTTGGCATGCCATAAACTCAGAGATTTACACATGCCTTGTGATTTTTCTTAATTTGTTTCTTTAATATGCAACTTTGTATATATTTTTTTATAGCAAACAAAATAGGATTTTAATTACCTACCGGTAAATCATTTTCTCGTAGTCCGTAGAGGATACTGGGCTTCCATTTAGTACCATGGGGTATAGACAGGTCCACTAGGAGCCATGGGCACTTTAAGAATTTGATAGTGTGGGCTGGCTCCTCCCTCTCATAGGCGTGCCACGAGGAGGCCACAGACACTACTGAGCCTCATTTTGACTTGTTTTAAGGACATTACATCAAAGTTGGATCAGCCTGTAGTGTGTTTTTCCACTTTAATTTTGAGTGTGACTCCAAATCCAGACCTCCATGGGTTAATAAATTTGATTTCCATTGATCATTTTTGTGTGATTTTGTTGTCAGCACATTCAACTATGTAAAGAACAAAGTATTTAATAAGATTATTTCATTCATTCAGATCTAGGATGTGTTATTTTAGTGTTCCCTTTATTTTTTTGAGCAGTGTATATATATATATATATATATAATATTTGGTGGTCGGCACTCACTATATACATCCCATATTGTTTGTATACTGGCCTACTGGGCGGGGCTAGACATGCCCAGTAGGCGGTGCTAGGCACGCCCAGTAGGCAGGGCTAGGCACGCCACTCCTGTCGTGCACCCCCTAATAAAATGTGCTGCGCACGCCTATGCTCCCTCTATGCCCCTCCTACCAGACTCAGTCTAGGAAACTGTGCCCGAGGAGACGGACATACTTTGAGAGAAGGATATAAAGGATAGTGGTGAGATTCCGAACCAGCACATACAAACAGAGGAAAGCTATGCTAACCCAACTTTAAACAGGAACAGCAACAGCTGAACCAACAATACTTAACCAAGTAACAGTGCAGGAAGAACGAAGCACCTGGCGGGCGCCCATTATCCTCTACGGACTACAAGAAAAGGATTTACTGGTAGGTAATTAAAATCCTATTTTCTCTTACTTCCTAGAGGATACTGGGGTTCCATTTAGTACCATGGGGATGTACCAAAGCTCCCAAACCGGGTGGGAGAGTGCTGAGGTTCCTGCAGAACTGATTGACCAAACTGAAGGTCCTCAGAGGCCAAAGTATTGAACTTGTAGAACTTAGCAAACGTTTTCGAACCAGACCAAGTAGCCGCTCGGCTGAGCTGCAAAGCCACCCAGGAAGAACCCCCCGACCTAGTAGAGTGGGCCTGTACAGATTTTGGAAGGGAGCCTGATCCAGCGTGCAATTGTCTGCTTTGAAGCAGGACACCCAATTTTATTGGGATCATAGAGAACGAACAGCAAGTCGGATTTCCTGTGACGAGCTGTCCTCTTTACGTATACCTTCAAAGCCCTCACAACATCCAAAGACTCTGAAGTAGTAGAAATGTCGGTGATAACTGGAACCACAATAGCTTGGTTAATGTGAAATGCAGACACTACTTTAGGAAGAAATTGCTGACGAGTTCTGAGTTCAGCTCTGTTCTCATAGAAAATTAAATAGGGGCTCTTGTGAGACAGCTCTGACACACGTCTTGCCAAGGCCAACAGTGTGACGGTCTTCCACGTAAGCTATTTTACATCCACCTCCTGTAACGAATCAAACCAGTCTGATTGGAGGAACTGCAGCACCAAATTGAGATCCAAAGCTGCCGTAGGAGGCACAAAGGGAAGTTGGATGTGCAGAACACCTTTCAAGAACGTCTGGACCTCAGGGAGAGAAGCCAATTGTCTTTGAAAGAAAATGGACAAGGCCGAAATCTGGACTTTTATGGAGCCCAGACATAGGCCAACATCCACACCTGCCTTCAGAAAAAGCAGGAAACGTCCCAGATGAAATTCCACCACAGAAAAATTTCTGCTCTCACACCAAAAGACGTATTTCTTCCAAATTCGGTGGTAATGCTTAGACATTACCCCCTTCCTGGCTTGGATCATAGTTGGGATAACTTTGTTAGGGATCCCTCTTCTGGCTAGAATCAGCCGTTCAACTTCCATTCCATCAAACGTAGCTGCAGTAAATCCTGATAGATGAACAGGCCCTGTTGCAGAAGATCCTCGCAAAGAGGTAGAGGCCACGGATCTTCGAGGAGCATCTCCGGAAGATCCGCGTACCAGGCCCTTTTTGGCCAATCCGAGCAATGAGTATTGCTTGAACCTTTTCCCTTTTTATTCTTTTTAGAATTCTTGGGATCAGAGGAAGCGGAGGAAACATGTACACCAGCGGTGGCCAACCCGCGGCTCTTGAACCACATGTGGCCCTTTCTATCTCCACATGTGGCTCGTAAACTCCAGTGGCGCCTCCCGCTGCCCTAGTCTGCAGTGCCCGGTTCCATCCCATGAGCCAATCAGAGCTCGCGGACCGGCAGCCAATCAGGAGTCTTAGCTGCCGGTCCGCGAACTCTGATTGGCTCACTGCCCGGCGCCTAATTACAGAAAATAAATGCTGCCGGAGAGGGGAGACTGATGGGCAGGAGAGGCGCACCCTGTCCTCTCCTCCCCTCACAAGCAGCAGACTGAGCAGTGCAGAAGCGCGGTGGTAAGTAGCACTTGGGGGGGACGCAGTGTGGGGACATGGGGGCATATCTGGAAATGGGGAATGTGTTTCTGGCACTGGGGTCATATCTAGTACAGGGTAGATGAAAATGTATTATTGCGCTTACACTGTATATGATGAAACGATTCTAAGTAGAAGTTCTCATGTAGTCAAAGGCATGGAACACTGAGTTGTAGGAGAGTGAATCCTTAGAGGATACAACTGTAAAAAAGAACACTACAATAGTGCAAATACGCTAGTAAACAGAAGATTTCCTTTAATATTCTGTAAGTTCAACTCACAAACACAGGTTTAAAAAAGGCGTGTCACAATTGGGATAGTTCACAGATGGAAGTACTCAGGCGAACCCCAAACTTCTTTTCTTGTAGGGGAGACTGGAATGGAAAAGTGCAATAGTGCAATACCAAATGTGCAAGTATAACAAATTTAATAAGCACAAAATGCACTCACAAACATAGATTGAAATAAAGCATATAATAAACGACTGGATGGAGGGAGTCACATATACTTATCGACTGATAAGTTCCACAAATGTCCCACAGGGTTCCGGATACTCAGGGGGATTTTCTTTGAAGGTGCTCCAATTCCAAACAGTTCCAGGGTAGCCACAGCTGCTTAATGCATTTCGAACCAACAGGGTTCTTCCTCAGAAGCGTTTAGTGGCTAGATTGATTTAGAGGGCATATATATACCCCCACTTGATTTCCAAATCATTTTCAGGTGTTTGGCAAATTAGTAACAGATGCATCCAAATGAAGCTTTTCATTAATCCATAGACAGGAAGCGGCGATATGCGTTCCACAGCATAATACGTCACTTCCTGTCTGTTAAGAACAAGGACGCGGCGGACTGAGGAATGAAGACAGAACACAGCGTGACGCGCTCCTTCACACGGCGCGTCACTTCCTGTGCAGTGAATTCAACGCTGCTCAAGAGAGGACGGAAGTCATGCGTTCCATCCAGCGGCTATGCGTGTCACACTCCCCAGCACGGCACGTAACTTGCTGTGTTTTGTAAGGCACAGTAAAAACAAAAATGTGTATATTCGTTATATATTGCATCACCTCCGATAGATAAAAACAACAACATGATACAAATAAAATATACTTTAAGACTTATAAAATGTGCGTTCCAATGATGTCCATATATCACAGTTGTATGCGTTCCAGAATGCAGGAAGTGTTCCAAACAGGTAAATAGGCAGGGGTTTAAATGATAAAACCAAAATCTCAAAGGTTTGTTGATCAGTCCAGTGAATCCAGATACATGGTACCCAAAAAAGAAAAATAAATAACAATTCTCAAATGCAGAATGGGAAGATACAATAAATGTATTGAGACAGGTATAAAAGAATAAATATGGGATAATTAAGTTAAAAAATCTTACAGATTTTGAAATGAAGTGGTTTTTAACTTAATTATCCCATATTTATTCTTTTATACCTGTCTCAATACATTTATTGTATCTTCCCATTCTGCATTTGAGAATTGTTATTTATTTTTCTTTTTTGGGTACCATGTATCTGGATTCACTGGACTGATCAACAAACCTTTGAGATTTTGGTTTTATCATTTAAACCCCTGCTTATTTACCTGTTTGGAACACTTCCTGCATTCTGGAACGCATACAACTGTGATATATGGACATCATTGGAACGCACATTTTATAAGTCTTAAAGTATATTTTATTTGTATCATGTTGTTGTTTTTATCTATCGGAGGTGATGCAATATATAACGAATATACACATTTTTGTTTTTACTGTGCCTTACAAAACACAGCAAGTTACGTGCCGTGCTGGGGAGTGTGACACGCATAGCCGCTGGATGGAACGCATGACTTCCGTCCTCTCTTGAGCAGCGTTGAATTCACTGCACAGGAAGTGACGCGCCGTGTGAAGGAGCGCGTCACGCTGTGTTCTGTCTTCATTCCTCAGTCCGCCGCGTCCTTGTTCTTAACAGACAGGAAGTGACGTATTATGCTGTGGAACGCATATCGCCGCTTCCTGTCTATGGATTAATGAAAAGCTTCATTTGGATGCATCTGTTACTAATTTGCCAAACACCTGAAAATGATTTGGAAATCAAGTGGGGGTATATATATGCCCTCTAAATCAATCTAGCCACTAAACGCTTCTGAGGAAGAACCCTGTTGGTTCGAAATGCATTAAGCAGCTGTGGCTACCCTGGAACTGTTTGGAATTGGAGCACCTTCAAAGAAAATCCCCCTGAGTATCCGGAACCCTGTGGGACATTTGTGGAACTTATCAGTCGATAAGTATATGTGACTCCCTCCATCCAGTCGTTTATTATATGCTTTATTTCAATCTATGTTTGTGAGTGCATTTTGTGCTTATTAAATTTGTTATACTTGCACATTTGGTATTGCACTATTGCACTTTTCCATTCCAGTCTCCCCTACAAGAAAAGAAGTTTGGGGTTCGCCTGAGTACTTCCATCTGTGAACTATCCCAATTGTGACACGCCTTTTTTAAACCTGTGTTTGTGAGTTGAACTTACAGAATATTAAAGGAAATCTTCTGTTTACTAGCGTATTTGCACTATTGTAGTGTTCTTTTTTACAGTTGTATCCTCTAAGGATTCACTCTCCTACAACTCAGTGTTCCATGCCTTTGACTACATGAGAACTTCTACTTAGAATCGTTTCATCATATACAGTGTAAGCGCAATAATACATTTTCATCTACCCTGTACTGTATTTTCTGAAAAATAAGTGATTTTTTCTTTAAATGTATATGCTGCTTTAAGCACTGTATGTTTTGCGCAGATATCACAATATTTACCTATTAAACTGGGGTCATATCTGGCACTGGGGGCATATCTGGCACTGGGGGGACGTGTATCTGGCACTGGGGGCATATCTGGCACTGGGGGACACACATGTATCTGGCACTGGGGGCATATCTGGCACTAGAGGGACATGTGTTTCTGGCACTGAGGGCATATCTGGCACTGGGGGGGATGTGTATCTAGCAATGGGGGCACATCTAACACTGGGGAGACGTGTATCTGGCAGTGGGGGCATATTTGGCACTGAGGTCATATTTGGCATTGGGGGCATATCTGGCACTGGGGGGGGGGCATGTGTTTCTGGCACTGGGGGCATATCTGGCACTGGGGGGATGTGTATCTGGCACTGGGGGCATATCTGGCACTGTGGGCAATTCTGGAACTGAGGGACATGTGTATCTGGCACTGTGGGCATATCAGGCACTGGGGGAACATTTGTATCTGGCACTGGGGGGCATATCTGGCACTGGGCGCATATCTGACACTGGGGGGACATGTGTATCTTACACTGGGGGCATATCTGGCACTGGGGTGATGTGTATCTGGCAGTGGGGGCATATCTGGCCCTATGGGGACATATACTGAATGTATCTGGCACTGTGGGGGCATACAGTATATTTATCTGGCACTGGGGAGGAATATATCTATCTGGCACTGTGGAGGAATATATGTATCTGGCACTGTGGGGACATATATGTATCTGGCACTGTGGGGGCATATATGTATTAGGCACTGTGGAGGCACCCATTTTTTGGTGTTTTTATATGTATGTGGCACTGTACAGGGGCTTTATTTGAATGTGGCACTGTACAACATGACTAAAAATGGGGATATGACACAAGGTCATACTCCTACAAACGTCAAACCAAAAATGTGTGCATAAAAATTGGTTGTGGCTTTGTGACAACTATGCCACACCCCCCATTTTTGCTCTTGCGCCTTCGGCGCACGCATGATATGGTTCTCACCCTTCACTACAGATCTTTTCTGGCTCTTTGCCACTGACTGGTTGGCAACCCCCGATGTACACCATCTGATAGACCAATGTAGTCGTCAGAGCATCTACCGTCACTGCCTGTGGGTCTCTTGACCTGGAACAATACCGCTTGAGCTTTTTGTTGAGAGGATAGCCCATCATGTTGATTTGTTGATATCCCCAATGACGTGTTAAGCACCTGAACACTTCCGAGTGAAGGCCCCACTCCCCAGGGTGCAGGTCGTGTCTGCTGAGGAAGTCTGCTTCCCAGTTATCTACGCCCAGAATGAAGACCGCTGACAGTGCCACAGCATTTTTTTCTGCCCAGAGAAGAATTCTTGACACCTCTGACATTGCTACTCTGCTTTTCGTTCCGACCAGTCGATTTATGTACGTCACTGCCGTCACATTGTCCGACTGGACCTGAATGGCCTGATCTTGAAGAAGACATGAGGCCTGCATAAGGGCATTGTATATGGCCCTGAGTTCCAGAATGTTGATTGGAAGGATGACTTCCTGACTTGACCATCTTCCTTGAAACTGCACCCCCTGGGTGACTGCTCCCCAACCTCTGAGGCTTACGTCCGTGGTTAACAGGATCCGGTCCTAAATTCTGAACCTCCGACCCTCAACGAGGTGAGAAATCTGTAGCCACCACAGAAGGGAGATCCTGGCTTTCAACGACAGACGGATCCTCTGGTGCATGTGAAGATGCAATCCGGACCATTTGTCCAACAGATCGAGCTGGAAGGGTCTTGCGTGAAACCTTCCGTATTGAAGTGCCTTTTAAGAGGCCAACATCTTCCCCAGAAGGCGAATGCATAGAATCACCGATATCCAGGTTGACTTCAGTACATCCCGAACCATCGACTGGATTACCAGTGCCTTTTCCAACAGAAGGAATACTTTCTGCGACTCCGTGTCCAGTATCATTCCCAGGAATGGGTGCCTCCGTGTTGGCTCTAGGTGAGATTTCGGAAGGTTCAGAATCCACCCGTGATCCTGGAGAAGTTTGGCTGAGAGACCAATGCTGTCCAGAAACCTCTCCCTGGACGGCACCTTTATCTGGAGATCATCCAGGTACGGAATTATATTCACTCCGTGTTTGCAGAGTATAAACATCATCTCTGCCATCCCTTTGGTGAACACCATTAGTGCCGTGAAGAGACCAAATGGCAGGGCCTGGAACTGGTAGTGACAGTCCTGCAGTGCAAGCCGTAGATAAGCCTGATGATGCGGCCAGATCAGAAGGTACGCATCCTTGATATCCAGAGACACTAGGAATTCCCCTTCCTCCAAATCTGAGATCACCGCTCTCAGAGACTCCATCTTGAACTTGAACACTCTTAAGAACGGGTTCAAGGACTTGAGGTTCAGATTCGGTTGTACCGAACAGTCTGGCCTTCGGTACTACATCAAGTTAGAATCGTACCCCTTGTTGTGTAGATGAGGTGGAACTGGAACAATGACTTGAGTCTGTATCAGTTTTTGGATGGCGTGCTGTAAAGTTATACTTGCCTCTTGTGAAGCTGGTAAACCTAATTTGAAAAATCTGTGAGGTGGGAGCTCTTGGAACTCCATTCTGTAGACCTGGTAAATAAGATCTATGATCCGGGGATCCCAGGACGAACTTGACCAGATGTGACTGAAGAATTTTAGTTGGGCTCCCACCTGACAATCCTCCAGGCATCGTGGTCCACCGTCATGCTGAAGGTTTTGAGGAAGCAGAGCCTGAGCACTGTTCCTGAGCACCTGTAAATGCTGGTTTGCATGGTTTACCTCTTGCGCCTCTGGAGGCCGTAGAAGCACCTCTGGATTTACCCTTAAACTTGGCCGTCCGAAAGGACTGTAAAATTCAAGCTGAATAAGCTTTCCTGGCTGCGGGAGCTGTGGAAGGAAGATACATAGACTTACTCGCAGTAGCTTTGGAGATCCATTTGTCTAGTTCATCTCCAAACAATGCCTCTCCTGTGAAGGGTAGGCCTTCCACGCTGGCATTGTACTGGCATAGCCACAAGCCCCTGCGTGCTGACACTGCCATAGTGGTGGTGCGTGCATTAAGCAAACCTATCTCTTTTATGGCTTCCACCATAAAGTTCGCAGAGTCCTGTATATGCTGCAGGAGTAAATCAACATCCCCCCTAGGCAAGGAATCTAACACCTCAATTAGGTCACCTGACCATTTATCAATGGCTTTTGTGATCCACGCACATGCAATAGTGGGTCTCTAGGCCACCCCAGCAGCAATATACAATGATTTGAGTGTAGTCTCAATTTTACAAGGGACAGGCAATACAATTTTCTGAGACAGCCTAGAGTCTGACATGTCCACTATCGGTGGATTTTCCCATTTTTTCCTATCCTCCAGAGGAAAAGGAAAAGTTGAGAGCAACCCTTTAGGGATCTGAAATTTCTTATCAGGATTAACCCACGGTTCTTCAAACAGGGTATTCAATTCCTTTGACGCAGAAAAAGTGACTGAGGACTTCCTTTTTACATTAAAATAAGATTCCTCACACTTCTCTGACACCTTATCAGGAATCTGAAGAACATCTCTGATAGCCTCTATAAGAGCCTCTATTCCCTGTGACAGAGTAGCATCCCCACCTCCAAATCCACCTCGCCCTCCTCCGTGTCTAACCTGTCAGTGTCAGAGTCTGACTGCAGTATATGGGCCAGAGATCATTTTTGCGGACAAATGGGAGGGGATTGAGACGCTGGTTTGGGGACTGAGTATCTTCATAAACTCATCCACAGTCTGTTTTAAGTATTGCGTCTCTTTCTCATTGCGGGATAATTTCGTAGAAATCTTGGAGATCATTCCCTTAATGGAATTTACCCACACTGGTTCAGCCCCGATATTCAGGGAAGGTGCACTGCCCTGAGTACCCAGTAGTAAGCCCCCTGGTGAAGAGGAACACTCCACTGTACAAGAAACATACTCTTTGCCTGACATAATGTAAATGTGACAGCACACACAGGAAAAGGTTAAGCACAATTAACCCACATAGAGCCCTTCAGGGAGACACAGAGTTATTTGGAGCCAGCCCCCCCGCGCCCTTATCACTAATGCCAAGCTTAGCTGGGTCGCAGACAAAGTACCTTGATAGGGGACTTAGTACACTAATAACCGCTCCCCCCTAGTACCGCTGAGGTAATCTGGAGTATCTCCGGAGGAGCTGCGTGTGCCTGACAGTAAGCGTCTGTGTCCACTGCAGGGGGAAAATGGTCCTGGTGAGCTGCTGGATCCGTTCATAGTGAAGGCTCCCCCCCTTCAATGGCGCGTGGTCTTCCCGTTTTTTTTTATACTGGCTGAGGTAATCTGCTGCTTAAAATGGAGAGAGAACCGTTTTAAGGCTGTTTTGCCAGTGTGGGCACTGTGTACAGTGTACTGAGACGCAGCTGTATACTGTGTCTGGAGACGCATTTCTTTAGAAGCCGACATAAAGGCCGGCGCCCCGCTAACCAGGACACCTGCTTAGTATTCACCACTCTTCATTCTTCTGGCTCTGTTAGGGGTGGCGGCATGCTGTGGGAATGTGCGCTCGCCGTGGTAGGGCTTGCGAATACTTCACTCAGGAGCTCAGTGTCCTGTCAGTGGGGAACGGGTCCATTAACCCTTCAAGAGGTTGGGCCGTTCCCCACCTAAGTCCCACGCAGCAGGCAGGCTGGTGCCATCCAGCCCTGCATGAAAATAACAAACATATAAAATAAATGCAGAAAACTCTTCACGAGCTTCCATAAGCGTGACCGGCTCCTTCGGGCACATTTTTTAAACTGAGTCTGGTAGGAGGGGCATAGAGGGAGGAGCCAGCCCACACTATTAAATTCTTAAAGTGCCCATGGCTCCTAGTGGACCCGTCTATACCCCATGGTACTATATGGAACCCCAGTATCCTCTAGGACGTAAGAGAAAATGTTAAAATTCATCCACTCGCTGCTAGTAGAAAAAAGCTTAGCTGTGCTATACATGGCATGCCAAATTGTGGAAAATAGAAAAGGTGTAAGTTGACACATCTGTATATACGCAAGAGGTATGTGCATGACAGGAATTTATTTAGGTGCAATAAAAAATTGCATATAACACAAAGTTATATGGTGTGGTAAGCAACAAAAAAAGAAAAAAAATGGCAAAAGAAAAAATAGAGTAAAATAAGTTCGTCCATTTCAAGTACATAAAAGCAATTTCAAAGTTACAAAGTCAGGTTTGGAATCAGATAGGATGATACTGGTATTAGTTATCTTATGTGGATTAATGATGGTTATAAGGAAGTGGGGGTATGGGTTCCGTGTGGATGTCCTGTACTCTCAACTCTCTGCAGAACTTAGGCCCTCCGATGTTTCAGGGTTCTTATCTGTGGGTGTTTATGTAGTAATCCAGGGATCTAGATGTGGAGTAATGTATGTGAGTTTTATTGGTTCAGAATGATTGGCTGGTTGGGTTTTGTGACAGGAGGGATGTGTCTGGATTGCTAACATGTCTAAGATTTTTAGCATGTCTAAGAATCAAGGATGTATTCAGTGCCGTAACTAGACATTTTAGCAATGTGTGCAAAAACGGCCTCGGCGCCCCCCCTACCCATTATATGCAAAACAGGGAATTGTATAGGGGCGTGGCTTCATGGGGAAGGGGTGTGGCTACAAAATAATACCAATTCATATTACGGTGCACAGTAGTCTATTATTCAAATTACGCCGCACAGTAGCGCCACTACTTCAGGTAGAGCCCCTTTTATACATTATGGTGGACAGATTCCCCTTTAAACACATTACGGCAGACAGTTCCACTTTTTACACATTACGACAGGCAGAGTCCCCTTCTTACACATTACGGCAGCCAGTCCCCATTTTTACACATTATGGCAGCTAGTCCCCCTTAAAACACATTACAGCAACCAGTCCCCTTTTATACAGCATTACAGCATTTTTACAGCATTACAGCATTTTTTTTTTACACATTACAGCAACCAGTCCCCTTTTATTACGGAAGACAGAGTCCACCTTTTACACATTACTGCAAACAAATATAATATATTCCCTCGCGCTAATAAAATAAAATAAAATTGAGGCAACAGGACATGAAAAAACTTGATATACTAAATTACTTTTGTCAGGTGGAATTTTTTGGCTATATCTACAAGCCAGTTTATTCTCGCTGCTTTATGTGATTGCTTAGAATATATGGATTTTTATTAAAGCATACAAATTAGCACTTTTATTGAAGTTACCTTTGTGTGTATAGGCGTGTTGTATGTATGTGTGGAGTCATACGTACAATTGCACGTGTATACACACACAATCCTTTTATATTAGTAAATAGCGCCAGACACAGCCAGTGTGTCTTTTACACATTACGGCAGACAGAGTCCCCCTTTTTACACATTACTGCAGCCAGTCCCCCTTTTTACACATTACGGCAGCCAGTCCCTCTTTTTACACATTACGGCAGATAGCGTCACCATTTTTACACATTACGGCAGACAGCATCCCCCTTTTTAAATATTACGGCAGACAGTCCCTACACACACACATACACAGCTTTTCCCATCCAGTGACTACACACACACACAGCCTGTCCTCTCCAGTCACTATACACACACACAGCCTGTCCCCTCCAGTCACTCCAGTGCTTGCGAAAGCCTCAGGAAGTGTGCAATTAACTTTGTCAGTAAATTAAGCAGGGTGGCAGCAGGGGTTAAAGTGAGCTGAAACGGGGCGGAATTGCGTTCCGTTAGTTCCACTTGGACACAGAATGCAGTTCCGCCTCCTCCGGCTCACCTAACACAATGTGTGGCAGGCGCTGCAGGGAGATGCCGGGCGCCCGCTGAGATTGTGTTACCAGCGGGCGCCCGTCTTCCTCTCTACAGCGGCAGCTGGAGGCTTGGAGCTCACTACTGAGCTCCGCCTTCCGGCACTGTCAATGTGCGCTATGGGAGAGACGTCATGATGCCTCTCTCATAGTGCTGAAGAGGCCTGCAGCGGCCGGACACGGAGCGGGGCTTGGTGAGTATGGTGTATTTTGTTTGTTTTTTTTATTTTGTATAGCGCCATCTACTGGGGGGCAAACTACTTGGGGACATTACTACAGAGGGGCACCTACTGGGGGGCATTACTACAGAGGGGCACCTACTCGGGGCAAACTACTGGGGGGCATTATTACTGAGGGGCATCTACTGGGGGCAAACTACTGGGAGGCATTACTACTGGGGGGCATCTACTGGGGGGCAAACTACTGGGGGACATTACTACTGGGGGACATCTACTGGGGGATATTACTACTGGGGGCAAACTACTGGGAGACATTACTACTGGGGGGCATCTACTGGGTGCAAACTACTGGGGCCATTATTACTGGGGGCAAACTACAAGGGGGCAAGCCATGGGGGGGCAAACTACAAGGGGGCATCTACTGGGGGCAAACTACTGTGGGACATTACTACTGGGGGGGCATCTACTGGGGGCAAACTACTGGGGCATCTACTGTGGGGCATCTATTGGGGGCAAACTACTGGTTTGCATTATTACTGTGGGCAAGCTACAAGGGGGTAAACTACAAGGGGGCACACTACAAGGGGGCAAACTACAGGAGGGCATTACTACTGGGGCATAACTACAGAACATTACTACTGGGGCGAAACTACAGGGGCAATACTACTTGGGGGCATTACTACTGGGGGGCTAAACTACTGGGGGCATAACTACTGGGGCTAAACTACTGGGGCTAAACTACTGGGGGAATTACTACTAGGGGCATTACTGCTGGGGGATAAATTACAAGGGGGCATAACTACAAGGGCTAAACTACTGGAAGCATAACTACAGGGGCTAAACTACTGGGGGCATAACTTCAGGGGCTAAACTACAGGGGGGCATTACTACTGGGGGCATTACTGGTGGCTAAACTACAAGGGGCAAACTACTGGGGCTAAACTACTGGGGGCATTACCACTGGGAGGTTAAACTAAAGGGGGGAGTAAACTACTGGGGTCATAACTGCAGGGGTATTACCACTGGGGGCATAACTACTGGGGCTAAACAACTGGGGGCATTACTGCAGGCAACATTAGTACTGGGGGCAATACTACACAGGGGCATTACCATTAAGGGCATTACTACTGGAGGCACTACTAATGAAGGCACTGAAAAGGGGGCACTTCATAAGCAGCATCATTCCTGGGGACATAAGGGGCACTACTATTGCGGGCATTGCATAAGGGGCACCACTACTATGGGCTCTATACAAGGGGCACTAACACTGTGGGCACTACCAGTACAGTGGACATTGCATAAGGAGCACTACTACTGTGGGCATTGTATAAGGGGCGCTACTGCTGTGGGCATTATGTGTATTTTGGGGTGCTACTACTGTGGGCATTATTACTATAGTGTGACCACGCCCCTTCCATTTTGAGACCACGCCCCTTTTTGCAGCGCACACAATACTTTTATTACATAGGTGCCGTGGGGAGGGGGTGAGTTCCACCACCTCTCTGGGACCACTTTAAGCACTGGGTGGCAGTTAAGTCCTGTGTGACACTGTTCTGGGATTCCATCATGCGGATGAGAGTCTGCTGATGTGTAGTGTTGGCATCTAACATGCGTATGTATGAGTCGTGGAAGCGGATGTTATCATTCCACATCTGTTCCAGTGTGTTGGCTACTCTGGACACCTCTGTTGTTAAAGCTGATGTTGCTGTTAATCCTGTGGGTGCTTCTAGTTTAGGCAGTGATTTGGCACACTTGGGTTTCCAAACATTGTAGCTGTTTGTTCAGCATTTTCTGCTGGTGGTGGTGGTGACTGGCTAAGGTGTGGTGGTATAGCCATCATTGGTGGTGTTGTGGGTGGCTCACTCACTGGCCTCAAATTTAGCATAAATGTCTCTTCTGTTTCAGGAGGCTCCATTTGTGCAGGTTGCTACTCGGCTCGTCCCCCCCATCCCTCCCCCTTCCTCGCTCAGCACACATCGCGCCGTGTGCTGAGCGGGGGGAGAGATGTATGCTGAGCGCTCTGTGCTAGATCGCTCAGCACACATCACTACGTGTGTAGTGTACCCCCCTTAATTCAGTAAGGATTGCACCTGCAGGATGAAGTGCATAGCACCTTCTTCCTGCATTTGCAATAGCAACACTGCGATCAATGCGATCGAAAATCAGAATGTTCATCTGCGACGAAAGGCTGAATAAGCCAGCCTGAGCTTTAGTTTTGCCATCACAGGGGGGCTTGCGAGGCAAAGGAAACTGCGTCTCACCTCACGATGCAGTCCTTGGCCTCACCACTCCTGGTAAATGGGGATGGCACGTTCCTGTATCAGGTAACGTCGGCTGCTCCATCTGCCAATCAGACGGAGGCGATCGCAGGACTCGTTCTGCACATGTGCAGAATGGGTCCAGCACATGCACAGTTTCCCAACCGATCGCAATCCAACCTGAATTAAGGGGGTCATTCCGAGTTGTTCGCTCGCTTGCAGTTTTTAGCAGCCGTGCAAACGCTATGCCGCCTTCCACTGGGATTGTATTTTAGCTTAGCAGAAGTGTGAACGAAAGGATCGCAGAGCGGCTACAAAAAAAATGTGTGCAGTTTCAGAGTAGCTCCAGACCTACTCAGCGCTTGCGATCACTTCAGACTATTCAGTTCCTGTTTTGATGTCACAAACACGCCCTGCATTCACCCAGCCACGCCTGCGTTTTTCCTGGCACGCCTGCGTTTTTTCGAACACTTCCTGAAAACGGTCAGTTGACACCCAGAAATGCCCTCTTCCTGTCAATCACTCTGCGGCTGCCTGTGCGACTGAAAAGCTTTGCTAGTCCTTGTGTGAAACCACATCGTTCGTTGTAATAGTACAGCGCGCATGCGCATTGCGCCGCATACGCAAGCGCAGAAGTGCCGATTATTTGCCTGATTGCTGCGAACAACTCGGAATGACCCCCTAACAGTGGCAAACGCAGGATTTTCACAGGGGGGTCTCCGTACGTGTGTGTGTGCGTGTGTGTGTGTGTGTAATTGAGTAGCCAGCACACTGCTCGACCTGTGTACATTATATATATATATATATATATATATATTACATACCACACATCTGTACATAGGCATACTGTACATACACACACACATACTGTACAGTAGCATACATGCACACAGCATACATACACACAGGATACATACGTACACACACACACACACTATACATGCACACAGCATACATACACACACAGTATACATGCACACAGCATACACACATACACACACAGTACACATGCATGCACACATACTCACAGCATGCATACATAGTATACATGCACACAGGCATACTTACATACACAAAATAGATGCACACAGCATGCACGCACGCGCACACACACACACACACACACACACACACACACACACACACAGTATACATGCACACACAGTACACAGGCATGCATACAGCATACATAAAAACACACACAGAATAAATGCACACAGCATTCACACACACACACACACACACACACACACACACACACTATACATGCACACAGCATACATACTTAGTTACTCACATAGTTTCCATGTACACACCCATTAACAGTAAACACAACACCCCCCTCCTCACCCCCGCACCTTATACACATACATGGCTACTCACAAACTGCTGCAGTACAATTTATTATAAACTACCCCTCCATCCATGATCCCACACACATACAGAATGTGAGACACGCACCTTGGCCCTCATTCCGAGTTGATCGTTCGCAAGGCGATTTTAGCAGAGTTGCTCACGCTAAGCCGCCGCCTACTGGGAGTGTATCTTAGCATCTTAAAATTGCGAACGATGTATTCGCAATATTGCGATTACAAACTACTTAGCAGTTTCAGAGTAGCTCCACACTTACTCGGCATCTGCGATCAGTTCAGTGCTTGTCGTTCCTGGTTTGACGTCACAAACACACCCAGCGTTCGCCCAGACACTCCCCCGTTTCCCCGGCCACTCCTGCGTTTTTTCCGGAAACGGTAGCGTTTTTTCCCGCACGCCCATAAAACGGCCTGTTTCCGCCCAGTAACACCCATTTCCTGTCAATCACACTACGATCGCCGGAGCGATGAAAAAGCAGTGAGTAAAAATACTATCTCCATTGTAAAATTACTTGGCGCAGTCGCAGTGCGAATATTGCGCATGCGTACTAAGCGGAATTTCACTGCGATGCCATGAAAAATACAGAGCGAACGACTCGGAATGAGGGCCCTTGCTTCTGCAGAGTCACACACAGTGGGAGCCGAAGACAGCAGAGAGAGGAGCTGTCCCATGCGCTTCCGCTGCAGCTCCCCCTACAGGCAGACAGCAGCAGCCAGGTTCTCACTGTCACTCGGACAGTGTAAGGAGGAGGGAGCTGCTGCTGCTAATTAAAAATAAATGCTAAAAAAAACGGACAGCAGCACTGATGGATCGGCGGCCAGGGGGAGTTTCTAGGTACTCGGAAACCCCCCCTGCGTGCGCGTATGCCTAAGCTCTTTGACACATTCCAGACTCTTTAGCTGAAGGGGTCTTCAAAGTTGGTTTTTGAGCTTGGACAGCAGTCAGCAGTGACTGCAGCAAATCACTATGAAATGAGTGGAGACAGATCTTTTCTAGTTCTGCAGCCCCCTCAGTCTTTCTTCCTTGGTGCCCCTTTTATAGCTGGAGCCTGACAACGTAGTCGATGCTGCAGCTTCTGCTGATAATGTATGTTTGTAATAAAAAGTATTTCTCTTACGTCCTAGAGGATACTGGGGTCCATTTAGTACCATGGGGTATAGACAGGTCCACTAGGAGCCATGGGCACTTTAAGAATTTGATAGTGTGGGCTGGCTCCTCCCTCTATGCCCCTCCTACCAGACTCAGTTTAGAAAACATGCCCGGAGGAGTCGGTCACGCTTATGGAAGCTCCTGAAGAGTTTCCTGCATTTATTTTATATGTTTGTTATTTTCAGGCAGGGCTGGATGGCACCAGCCTGCCTGCTTCGTGGGAGTTAGGGGGGCACACAGCCCAACCTCTTGAAGGGTTAATGGTCTCGTTCCCCACTGACAGGACACTGAACTCCTGAGGGACCTATTCGCAACCCTATCACGGCGAGCGTACAGTCCCACAGCATGCCACCACCCCTAACAGAGCCAGAAGAGTGGTGAGTACTGAGCCTGCGTCCCGGCTAGCGGGGCGCCGACCATTATGGCGGCATGAGGGTACGGAGACGCACGGCTTCTACACGGGGAGGAATGCGTCTCCAGACACAGCACACAACTGAGTCCCCGTACACTGTACACAGTACCCATACTGGCACAACAGCCTTAAAATGGTTTTCACCATTTTCAGCACCTGATTCCTCAGCCAGTATAAAAAAAAGCGGGAAGACTGCTTCACTATGAGAGGATCCAGCAGCTCACATGCGCCATTTTTCTTCTGTAGTGGACACAGATGCTGAAAGGACAGGGATGCGCAGCACCTCCAGTGTGACTCCATATTACCTCAGAGGTACCAGGGGGTCATAGCAGGGGGGGGGGGAGCGACTATTACTGTACTAAGTCCCCTATCAGGGTACTTAGTCTGTGACCTGGCTAAGCTTGGCATTAGTGGTAAGGGTGCGGTGGGGGCTGGCTTCAAACAACTCTGTGTCTCCCTGAAGGGCTCTTTGTGGGTTACTTGTGCTTAACCTTTTCCTGTGTGTGTGTGTCTGTGTGTGCTGTCACATTTACATTATGTCAGGCAAAGAGTGTGTTTCTTGTATAGCGGAGTGTTCCTCTTCACCAGGGGGCTCACTACTGGGTACTCAGAGTTCACAGAATAGCGGGGCTGAACCGGAGTGGGTTAATTCTCTTAAAGGAATTATCTAAACCTTTTCTACAAAATTGGCCCGCAATGAGAAAGAGAAGCAATACTTAAAACAGACTGTGGATGAGTTTATGAACAGGGACTCAGTCCCCAAAACAGCATCTCAATCCCCTCCCATTTGTCTACAAAAGCGATCTCCTGTATGTATCTCCTACAAAGGCATCCTGTATGTCCAGGGAGACCATATAGTCCCCAGGCTCCAAGGTCAGAACAATAGTGTGCAGAGTTTTCATACGAAACTTGGAGACCGGCACATACTTGTTCAAGGACTTCAGATTGAGAATGGGCCACGAAGACCCGTTCGGCTTCGGGACTAGAAACAGCGGTGAATAGTACCCCTTGCCTCTCTGAGCCAGAGGCACCTGTACTACCACTCCTGTGGTCAGGAGGGAATGTACCACCGAATGCAGAGTGTTTGCTTTTGCTGGGTCCAGAGGAACATCTGTCATGCAAAATCGATGAGGGGGACGATTCTTGAAGGGTACGGCGTAACCTCGAGTGACGACTTCCCTTACCCAGGTATCTGAACTGGTCTTCAACTATTCCTGGGCAAAACCTAGAAGTCGGCCCCCCACCCTGGGATCCCCCAGAGGGAGGCCCGCCCCGTCATGCGGCAGGCTTGTCAGTTTTGGAAGTTGGCTGACGGGCAGCCCAAGCTCGTTTAGGTCTGGGATTGGCAGGTCTGGAAGCACGAGTTTGCTTTGGGTACACTTGACCTTTTGCTTTACCTGGAGGACGAAAGGGCCGAGAGAAAGTACTTTTAGCCTTCTGTGCGGAAGGAGCCGTACTAGGTAGGCAAGCTGTTTTAGCAGTAGCCAGATCAGCCACAATCTTATTAAGGTCTTCTACAAAGAGAATGTCTGCCTTGAAAGGAAGCACCTCCAGGGCTTTCTTGGAATCCATATCCACCGACCAGGATCTCAACCAAAGGATACGTCTGGCCAAGATGGACGTAGTAGCAGCCTTGGCCGCCAGCACCCCGGCATCATAGGCCGCCTCCTTAAGGTACAGAGAAGCCGTGGTAATATAGGCGAGACATTGTCAAGCATGCACAGAAACGTTGGAAGGCAGTTCCGCCTCAACCTCCTGAGCCCACGCCTCAACAGCTTCAGCAGCCCATGTCGCTGCAATGGTTGGCCTATGCACAGCCTCCGTTAGGGTGTAAATCGCTTTTAAACTACCCACCACACGTCTATCCGTCGGTTCCTTCAGAGAGGTGACGGTAGTTACTGGCAGAGCAGAGGAAACTACCATGCGCGCCACATGAGAATCAACGGGTGGAGTTTCCCAATTTTTACATACCTCCACAGGGAGAGGATAGCGAGCCAACAGTCTCTTATTGTGTGTGAATTTTGTCCCAAGATTTTCCCAGGATTCCTGACGTATGTCAACCAGGTGTTCAGAATGAGGTAAAACTTGTTTAACCACCTTCTTACGTTTAAACCTATCTGGTTTCATAGAGACAGCCTCAGGCTCAGGATCATCAGACACCTGAAGAATGAGCCTAATTGCTTCAATCAAATCCGGGACATCCACCAATGACTTCCCTTCCCCATCAGAAGCATCTGTGTCAGGGTCTGTGGGATCAGTATATGCACCATCCTCCTCAGAGGACGTGTCTGGGATAGCAGCGGATTGGGAGGATGTAATGGCCCTTTTAGAAGATAAACAGAGAAAAATTCAGCGCCTCCGGCTAATCAGGGCCAGTACTTCAAATCAATATAAATTAATATAAATTATAACTAATTCCACATATACATTCAGCAGCTGTTTAAGGGATTACTCAACCCTTTAGCAAAACACAAGACAAACAATTACAACAGCGCTAATGTACATGTGTAAAAATTTATTACCACAATTTAGAAATGGATTTATCAATTAAAACCGGACCGGATAAAAAAACATGCAAATTAGCAAAACATGGAAACTTATGCAAAAAATCCAATTACACTTCGACTGCAGTAATATATGCAATTAGAAACAAGCCATTAATTCATTAGTCCCATATTAATTAAAGACTACGAATGGTTGAAATAGGCATATTCAAATAGCATTACATGCCCAGTCGGTGGCGAATGAATTAGTCCGACTTGATGTTAATATGTTAGTAAGATTCGCAAGCTTGATAACTAGAAAGTTATGCAGCAAGCAGACACAGTGAGCATTTATATCACCTGTGAATTTAACCCCGCTTCCACCAATGCATAGGAAGCGCTTCCCGGCTCCTGGTGCCTTCAGCACATTTGAGGTGCCATATCCGGAGTATCCAAAGGGGGGGCTTTTTGTAGAACAATTTGCAAAATCCCAAATACCGGTACCGGATATTTAAAAGGATGTCTTACGCATTTCTCCGCCTTCTAGCAACTCGGCGGCTTCCTCAGAGACGATGTCCTTCCTTTTAGAAGATGACTTAGTCTTAGGTGGGCGAGAGTGACACTTAGATTTAGTCAGTGACCGGTTCAAATGCTGTAACTGAGTGGAGATTTGATCTGCCCATGGCGGATTAATAGCAGGGACCATAAACTGCTGCATTGGCACAGGTGGTCCCACTGGGAGCGCCAATTTAGTTACAAGTGTGTTTAACAGCATGGAAAACGTAGCCCAAGGTGGGTCCTGTGATGCCCCAGGTGCTACCGACCCTCTGGGGAGTAAGGAGCCCCCTGAACCTGAACTCTCAGCTGCCATATTTTCCTCCATCACATCTGCGGCCTCACTACCACGCAATGTGGGAGAAGCCCCAGCGTCGTTGCCACGTGTAGCAGACATAAGAATGTGCACAATATAGGGCAACCTGGTACAAGGTGTAGCAGTAATATACCTAGCAAGAACACTCGGTGAAGTGTGACTATGACAGCACAACCCGGGAGTTCAAGAGATATATAGGGTGAGTATGAATCACAACTAAAAACACACAGCAAGTATATCTTGTGATACAATCCTATTTTATACAGAAAGAAACCTGATACACTTAGCCCCTTCAGGTATAGCAATATAGGAGAAGCCCACTGAGTGAAATACCCTTTAATAAGGCAACCACGCAGCAGCTACATGCGCACACACAAATATAGTCACAAGCGTACCATGCAGAAATTATGCACCATAAAACTGCACTGGACTAGCAATACAAAGTAATACTCAGTATGGCTATATGTGTCAACAATAGATATAACAAATCACAGTAAAGACTGGATGTATATCACAGGGTGTTTGTAGTTTTGTACCACACAACCCTGAATGTATGCACTCTTTCTTAACTAACACTGTCCCAGTGACAGGTAGAATACTTAAGTGTCCTGTATGAAGCACAGCACTGGCAATCAGGCGGTTCTACAGAGGAGGATTTGCCCCAGCAGTCCCAGGAACAGCTCAGCTCTATCTGTGATGGCTGCTGGCCGGGAGTGAAGGAGAGAAATGCAGCTCCAGGGCGGGAACATTTGCAGAAATGGCGCCCTGGGGCTGGGGAGGGGCCACAGATCCGACCTGCTCCCCCTGCTGGCATCCCGACCAGGCGCTGCGGGCAGTGAAAAGTGGGGTTTATGTACAATAAAAAAAAACAGACCTGTGCTCATTAATTGTCCCTGGTGTCTATTGGAGCAGCTGCCCAGTAATCAGTGTCCACGCCAGTGTGCGCGCGGCCCGCCTCCTACGGTCGCGCTGGATTGCGGTAAAGTGCGGCCAAAGAGACCCCTTACCTCCCCGGTACCTGCGGCCCCAAGATCCAGGAGGACGGCGGCGTGTGTGTGGCTGATGTTTTGAAGGAACCGGAGCCTCCGCTGCAGTGACCCGCCAACCAGGTTGCGGGAGTATACAGCGCCGCTGGGGGTGACGGAGCTGCAGACAGAAAAGTCTATCAGACTGCCTGCTGCAGCCCTTGTAGTCTGTCAGAAGAATCTTCAGTTTTTTCTTTCAAATAAAGCCATCAATAGGCTGCCTAAGGCAGCCCTCCTGTTAAGTGCCTTCTAACTGCATGGCACCAACTTACAAACTGAGCTCCTGTGCATGGAGGCGGGGTTATAGAGGAGGCGGCCCTGTGCATCTTGGGAACAGTCAAAAGCTTTGAGCCTGTTGGTGCCTCGGATCAAGATCCTACTCTACACTCCGATGTGAATCCTTGTGGAGCCCAGTGTACCCCGCAGCAGAAAAATGGGAAAAACCACCGACAGTGGACGCATCAGTCTCTAGGCTGTCACGGAAAATTGTATTGCCTGTTCCTGGTGCAGCCTCCCTGAAAGACATGGCTGATCATAAAATTAAGACTACACTCAAATCATTGTATACAGCTGCTGGGGTGGCCCAAAGACCCACTATTGCATTACAAATGCCATTGCTAAATGGTCAGGTGACCTAATTGAGGGGTTAGATTCCTTATCTAGGGGGGATGTTTTCTTACTCCTGCAGCATATACAGGACTCTGCAAACTTTATAGTGGAAGCCATAAAGGTAATAGGCGTGCTTAACGCATGCACAACCGCTATGGCAGTGTCGGACCAGTCAGATCTGGTCAAATTCGTGCCAGGATCCCTGGGTCATAGATCTTATTTCCCAGCGCTACAGACTGGAGTTTCAAAAGCTCCCACCTCACAGATTCTTCAAATCAGGCTTGCCAGTTTCACAAGAGGCAAGTATAACTTTACAGCATGCCATCCAAAAACTGGTACAGACTCAGGTCATTGTTCCAGTTCCACCTGATCAACTAAACATGGGGTGCTATTCCAACTTGTTCGTAGTACCGAAGCCGAACGGTTCGTTAAGACCAGTTCTGAACCTAAAGTCTTTGAACCCATACTTACGAGTGTTCAAATTCAAGATGGAGTCTCTGAGAGCGGTGATCTTAGGTCTGGGGGAGGGGGTATTTCTAGTGTCTCTGGATATCAAGGATCCATACTTTCATATTCCGATCTGGCCACCTAATCAGGTTTATCTACGGTTTGCACTGCAGGACTGTCATTGCCAGTTCCAGGCCCTGCCATTTGGTCTCTCCATGGCACCGAGGGTGTTCACCAAGGTGAAGGCAGAGATGATGTTTCTACTTCGCAAATAGGGAGTGAACATAATTCCGTACCTGGATGATCTCCTGATAGAGGCGCCGTCCAGGGAAAGGTTGCTGGACAGCATTGCTCTCTCAACCAAATTCCTCCAGGGTCACAGGTGGATTCTGAACCTTCGGAAATCTCACCTAGAGCCAACACGGAGGCTCCCATTCCTGGGAATGATACTGGACACGGAGTCACAAAAGGTGTTCCTTACGTTGCAAAAGGCATTGGTAATCCAGTCGATGGTTCGGGAGGTTCTGAAGTCAACCCGGGTGTCGGTGCATCTGTGCATTTTCCTTCTGGGGAAAATGGTGGTCTCTTACGATGCACTTCAATAAAGAATGCTTCACATAAGACCCTTCCAGCTCGATCTGTTGGACAAATGGTCCTGATTGCATCTTCACATGCGCCAGAGAATCCGTCTGTCACCAAAGGCCAGGATCTCCCTTCTGTGGTGGCTACAGTCTTCTCACCTCATCGCAGGATGGAGGTTCGGAATTCAGAACTGGATTCTGTTAACCACAGACGCAAGCCTCAGAGGTTGGGGAGCAGTCACTCAGGGGGTGCAGTTCCAGGGAAGATGGTCAAGTCAGGAAGTCATCCTTCCAATCAACATTCTGGAGGTGGCGATAGACGTCTTGACGACTCCATGGGTCTATCAGATGGTGTACATGTTTCCTCCACTTCCTCTGATCCCAAGAATTCTAAAATGAATAAAAAGGTAAAAGGTTCAAGCAATACTCATTACTCCGGACTGGCCAAGAAGGGCCTGGTATGCGGACCTTCTGGGGATGCTCCTCGAAGATCCATGGAATCTACCTCTTCGTGAGGATCTTCTCAACTGGGCTCGTTTTTCTGTCAGGACTTACCATGGCTATGTTTGATGGCATGGAAGTTGAATGGTTGATTCTAGCCAGATTCCTAACAAGGTTATCCCGACTATGATCCAAGCCTCTCAATGTGGTGCTGCAGTGCCTTCAATTGGACTGGTTTGAGCCTTTACAGGGTGGATGTAAAATATCTTACATGGAAGACCGTCACACTGTTGGCCTTAGCTTCAGCAAGACGTGTGTCGGAGCTGGGGGTTTTGTCTCACAAAAGTCCCTATTTAATTTTCCATGAGGACAGAGCTGAACTCAGAACTCGTCAGCAATTTCTTCCTAAACCAACCTATTGTGATTCCGGTTGTCACTGACACCTCTGCTACTTCAAAGACTTTGAATGTTGTGAGGGCTTTGAGGGTGTATGTGAAGAGAACAGCTCGTCACAGAAAAACTGACTCACTGTTTGTTCTTTGTGATCTCAATAAGATTGGGTGTCCTGCTTCAAAGCAGATAATTGCACGCTGGATGGGACTTACTATCCAGCATGCTTATTCCACGGCAAGTTTGCCGTGTCCAAAATCTGTATAGGCCCACTCTACTAGGTCGGTGGGTTCTTCCTGGGCAGCTGCCTGGGGTGTCTTGGCTTTACAGCTCTGCCGAGCAGCGACTTAGGTTCAAACACGTTTGCTAAGTACTACAAGTTCGATACTTTGGCCTCTGAGGACCTTCAGTTTGGTCAATCAGTTCTGCAGGAACCTCTGCAGGAACCACCCGGTTTGGGAGCTTTTGTACATCCCCATGGTACTAAATGGACCCCAGTATTCTCTAGGACGTAAGAGAAAATAGAATTTTAATTACCTACCGGCAAATCCTTTTCTCGTAGTCCGCAGAGGATACGAGTGCCCGCCCAGTGCTTCGTTCTTCCAGCACTGTTACTTGGTTAAGTACTGTTGGTTCAGACGTTGCTGTTCCTTTTTCAAGTTTGGATAGCTTGGCTTTCCTCTTGTTGTGTGTGCTGGTTCAGAATCTCACCACTGTCCTTATCTATTCTTCTCTCGAAGTATGTCCGTCTCCTCGGGCACAGTTTCCTAGACTGAATCTGGTAGGAGGGGCATAGAGGAAGGAGCTAGCCCACACATAATCAAATTCTTAAAGTGCCCATGGCTCCTAGTGGACCCGTCTATACCCCATGGTACTAAATGGACCCCAGTATTCTCTACGGACTACGAGAAAAGGATTTACCGGCAGGTAATTAAAATCCTATTACACAATAATAAAAAAAATTCTCAGTTATTAAAAACTGTGACATTACTATTTTTTAAACACGACGCTGTACATATATTTTTCACATTTAATGACCTTGTATTCAGAAGTAAGAACACAAACATTTCTAAAGCAATAAATATCTTGCTTATGGGGTCACAATGGGGGTCATTCCGAGTTGATCGCTCGCTAGCAGTTTTTAGCAGCCGTGCAAACGCTATACCGCCGCCCACTGGGAGTGTATTTTACTTTAGCAGAAGTGCGAACGTTTTTATCGCAGAGCGACCACAAACATTTTTCGTGTAGTTTCAGAGTATCTCAAAATCTACTCAGCGCTTGCGATCACTTCAGACTATTCAGTTCAGGATTTGACGTCACACAGCCGCCCAGGGTTCACCCAGCCACGCCTGCATTTTCTCTGGCACGATTGCATTTTTCTGAACACTCCCTGAAAACGGTCAGTTGCCACCCAGAAATGCCCCCTTCATGTCAATCACTCTGCAGCAACCAGTGTAACTGAAATGTATCGCTATACCCTGTGCAAAACTGCATCGTTCGCTGTGCCCGTACGTCGCGCATGTGTATTGCGCCGCATACGCATGCGCAGAACTGCCATTTTTTAGCCTGATCGCTGCGCTGCGAACAAATGCAGCTAGCGATCAACTCGGAATGATATGCCCAATCCATAAAATCACACTATTCTCCAACAACAGGAAAGCTGTTTAAATGTTTCTTAAATTACATAAATGGGTTAAAAGTACACTTCCAAAATAATTTTTGAATGATGGTTTTAGTTATTAAAATGTTTTAAAATAACTAACCATATTTATTTGTGTGATAACGTGGGGTAATTAGCTCAGTAGAGGGGTGTGTTGGTTAAGTATCTAGGTGCATAGTCAGAATCCAAACACAGCTATTCAGATAAATAAATGTTATTGTGCCTTACTGGTAGTGTTAATTAAACAAAACAACAAACACCTAGCTCCGCATTCAGGGCACTGACTTACGTACTTCTTTGCCTCCGACTACCCTTGGGCAACTAGTCTGCAAATAAAGTCTCTCAAAGTCTCTGCCTGCTTCTCTGTAGGTTTATGAAAGTGTCTAGCCTGGCTTGGCAGCCAAAGCTATTCACAGCCTCACTCCTGTCTCTCACAAGGTACAGCAAGTCACATCCTGGTCTACTCCCATTCAACAGGCTTAATCTCCTGGTTTCTTCTCAACCATATGTAACTCAGTCCCCGAGTTTGGTGGCCTTTCCTGTATTCTACAGGTATAGGCTCAGACCTCCTGGCCCTCATTAGCTTCCTAGCCTACTGGCCTGACTGGCTTTCCCAACCCCAGTTACACAGGATACACAGGCCAATGACTCTTCTCACTGCAGTCTTCCGGACGGACTCTGCACTGCAGCATTAGGTGTGTTCACACCTGGATTTTCTTCCCTGGGATGGTGGATCCCTCCTGATGCACACAGAATACATGTGTCAGTAATGCAGTTTACATTTATACTGCCATAGTTGGTTATTTATCACAGCTAAGAGAGATAACAATGAGAGACAAAAAGAACTAGCATGTACTACCATGCCGCCTTGGCTCATTTGTATCCCAGACATAAGTGCACTGAATGACCTCCAGCAGGATCATGACCTTCAGTGGCTACTTGTATTTGAGGTAGTTGGCCTCATTGGGGAGCCATTGCCTGTCTGCAATGGTTCTGTCTGTCTTGACCTTCACCATGCGCTTGATATTTTTTTGCAGGTGTCCTCATTCCTGCAGACTGGGACCTCTGCATTCACTGCATCCACCACTTTCTCCCAGAAGGCATGCTTCTTCTGTGTGCTGCCTCTGGTCCAAAGCTGCCGGTGGTGTTTCAGGACGAAATTGAAAAACACAGACTGAAATCAAAATCAATTTTAGTCATTCTCAACTAAAACACAGCTGGCAAACACTATTTCATATGCCACAGAAAAACATGATACATGGAAACACAGAATCATGGTAAATTCCTGTATTTGAATTTGAAAAGCACCTGTGTCCAATCAATCACCTGTGTCCTTGGGCCAGTCACTGAAATTACAGGGATGACCATCGGGTTGTGTAACCATGCTGTTTCTCCATCGATGGCGACCATCGCTGGTAAGCACTCAGATGGCCATCCCTAATGTGGCTAGTACATTGATACTACGAGTTTCTGTGGATGTGCTCACTTCACAGCAGCATTTTCCCCATACAATCCTTGTGTGCTCTAAATACCCTCAGTGTCTCAACGGCATGCCCCTCCACAGCAGCTTGTTCCCCATTACACAACATCACTGCACTCCATCCCCCTATATGGTGTATTATGGTACATACTACAGTACTGCACTACATTTCCCCTACACGCTACACTACTTCACTGCACTACATCACTTAGCTACAGCGGTCATAACCTCTGCACTACATCACTACACTACATCCCCCCAAAAATGCTGAAGACAGTGGTAGTTTTGTTACAGGATGACTCACCTTCCCAGAATTCCCCAGTCCGTGGTCCTAGCCAAATATGCCGCTATGTGTAGTGCTGCCTCAGGTGAGGTGCTTCTCCTTGATGTAACCTGACAAAGACCACTCCATGGAGGCTAGCGCTGGAGCTGCTCAGGTCAGATGTGTAAATGATTGCCAGTTATTGGTCCTGTCTGCATCCTTAGAGCTTTGATACTATATTTATATGTCATATTGTCATAGGGTGCACAAATGAACTGCTCAAGTTAATTGAACACTCCTCTAACCAAGCAAGGATCAGTGGAGCATAAAGATGGAAGCCTCATATTGTGTAAGGGGTACATCTGTGTGGTGTAATGTGAATAAGGGGTAAATAGGCATAGTGTAACATGATTAAGGTGTACTTCTGTGTGGTATAAAGTAAATAAGGGGTACTTCTGTCTGGTGTAATTTAAGGAGGGGGTGGGGGCACACGCCAAATAACTGCTTTGCGCCGGGTGACAGAAATCATAGTTTCGGCCCCGCTAAAGGCCAATAGTATGAGAATTCATAAAATTCTCCTCCAAGCCCTTAAATTCACATATATTTTTTAAGCACTCAATTTACATTTCCCACACTTGTAATGGGAAATTGCGATCTAATCGAAATTTACAAAAAAAAAAAAAACATTTACAAAATACCAGATGGAGCCCTGTGATAATAACACTAACTTGATATAGCATTATCTAGGGTTCCCTCTGGTTCCTCATCTCTTGCTCTGCACAGAGCTAGTGTCTGTGATCAGCCTGTATGTCTAAATAGACCATAGGTGTAGAATGTAAAATAAATAATCGACAACATACGTGCACCGAAGGGCTGCGGTGACCTCCTTACAGTGAGACTGGCAGATCAGCTGATGTATGCGGTCAGCTGAGTTGTAGTAAAGTGCTGGCTGGCACTTTCTCTGCATCCCAGCTGACTACACACATCAGCAGATCCGCCAGTCAGAGAGGAGGGTCACAGAACAGCCCACCACTGAATGCACAGATAACAAAAAGACAATCCTTGGCTGGAAAACAGGAGTGGTGCAAGAACATTAGTAGAGTGGCAATATGTTTAGAAACCACCTACCAACAATTATTGATGATGTGTTTAAGGGGTATACATTGGGATTCAGTCCACCAGAAAATTACACCTTGAAAAAGACTTGACATTTAAAAGAGCTTGGTGAGGGATTCTGGGATATGGAGGTATTGACATGAAGGACCTCATTCCGAGTTGATTGCTCGCTGGCTAGTTTTAGCAGCCGTGCAAATGCTATGCCGCCTCCCACTGGGGATTGTATTTTAGCTTAGCAGAAGTGTGAACGCATGTGCAGCCGAGCTCTGCAAAAACACTTTGTGCAGTTTCTGAGTAGCTCTGAACCTACTCAGTGCTTGCGATCACTTCAGCCTATTCGTGTCTGGATTTGACGTCATACACCCGCCCAGCGAACGCCCAGCCACGTCTGCGTTTTTTCAGACACGCCTGCGTTTTTTCAAACACTCCCTGAAAACGGTCAGTTGACACCCAGAAACGCCCCCTTTCTATCAATCTTCTTGCGGCCGTCAGTGCGACTGAAAACTTTATTATGACCTGTGCACAACCACAATGGGCTTTGTATCCGTATGTCGTGCGTGCGCATTGCGGGGCATACGTATGCGCAGAAATACCAATTTTTAGCCTGATCGCTGCGAACAACTGCAGCTAGCGATCAACTCAGAATGACCCCCGAAGTACTGTACAAAGATATCCTGTTTACCCAGGAATTGAATTAAAATTAAATTAAAATAAAATAAATATATAAAATGAAATTAAAATAAATTAAAATTGTTAAATTGGTAAAGTATGATGCTATCTGTGCATTTCAGACTTTATTGCTTTGGCTATCTGGTATGTTCAGCCATTGGTGTATTTTAAGCATTTTTTATTGTATATTAATCATTGTAATGAGGATCGTTTTTTCTTCTGCTTTATTTTGAGTGTGGCTTAATGTAGGGATACTGTGCATAATACAGGGACACTGTGTGGAGTGATGTGGGGACACTGGCATAATGCGGGGACACTGTGTGGCATAATGTGGGGATACTGTGGCATAATGCAAGTACGCTGTGTGGAGTAATGCAGAGATGATGTGCGGCATAACATGCGGACACTAGCATAATGTGGGACATGGTGACACAATGCGGGGACACTGTGGCATATAATGTGGGGACACTGTAGCATATAAGGCAGGGACACTATGTGACATAATGTGGGAACACTATGGCATATAATATGGATACACTGTGTGGCTTAATGCGGGAACACTGTGTGACATAGTATGGGGGCACTGGCAGAGGCAGAACTCTGGGAGGCAACGGAGTCAGCTGCCGCCGGGCTCCTGCTTTGAAGGGGGGCACCTCTCCTCTTGTTCTGTGTGTTCAGCAACATTAATCAATTAAGTTAATTGACAACAGCCGGTAACTCTTCTGTAGCCAACTTCCCCACTAGCCACTACACCTTACAAATCACTCCCTTTTTATTATAGATATACTGGAAGCAGACACCTTACCGAGGAAGCTATTTGCTCCTATAAAGGAAGCATGAGAATTCTAACTATATGAAGTTATTTCTCTGAAAATTACAAGTAACTTCATATAGTTAGAATTCTCATACTTCCTATGCAATAGCAGATATCTCCATCAGTAAGGTGCATGCTTCAGTGTAATAGGTTGTGGGTTCTAATCGTGGATATGACACTTGAAAATTAATTGTCAGAGCATTGGGAGGGACTGAGCAGATCTATGTAGTGTGTGGCTGGACCCCTACATAGATCTGCCTAGTTGCAATGGTTTTGTAGTAGCTTCATATAGTTAGAATCTGCAGGCTTACTATGCAGGAGCAAATGATATACATGGAGGGGGGGGGGGGGCACCAATATATTTCTTGCCTCCGGGCAACTGGGACAAACTTACGCCACTGGGCACTGGCATATAATATGGGGACACTGTGTTGCATAATGTGGGGATACTGTGTCTTAATGCAGTGACACTGTGTGGAGTAATGCGGGGACACTGTGGGAGATAATGCGGGGACACTGTGTGGCATAAAATGGGAACACTGGCATTATGCGAAGACACTGTGGCATATAATGTGGGGAATTTGTGCAATGTCATGTGGGGACACTGGCATATAATGCGGGGACACTATATGGCATAATGTGGGGACACTGTGGCGTATAATGTAGGGACACTATGTGGCATATTGTGGGGACACTGTGGCATATAATGTTGGGACATTATGTGGCATATTCCAGGGACACTGTGTGATATAATGTGGGGACACAGTGGGATATAATATGGGAACACTGTGTGGCATAATGCGGGGACACTGTGTGGCATAATATAGAGACACTGGCATGTAATATGGGGACACTGTGTGCCATAATGCAGGGACACTGTGTGGCATAATGTGAGGATAATGTGACATAATGCAGGGACACTGTGAGGCATAATTTGGGGACACTGTGGCATAATATGGGGACACTGTGGCATAATGCAGGGACACCGTGTGGCATACTATGGGGACACTGTGGCATATAATATGGGACAATGTGTGGCATAATATGGAGACACTGTGGCATATAATGTGAGGACACTGTGTGGCATATATGGGACACTGTGGTATAATACAGGTACACTGTGGCATAATAGGCCATTGTGTGGCCCATCAGAGGGACAATGCAGGGGCACCGAATTACTGCCTTGCCCCGGGTATCAAAACGCCTATTTTCGGTCCTGGTTTTGAATCCCATAATACCCGGGATTTAACTATTATAATCCTGGGTATTTTTGAGACTCAAAAACATTCAGGATTCTGGGATTGGAATACTGTACCTACACCACTATAGAAGCTGATCACTGGTTCCTTCTCGTAGATATCTATGTGCATCCTTTCGATGTGCATCTTTCTTTCTTTCTTTGCCAGCAGTGTAAAAGTGTGTACAAATGGGGGGTAATTCTGAGTTGATCGCAGCAGGAACTTTGTTAGCAGTTGGGCAAAACCATGTGCACTGCAGGGGAGGCAGATATAACATGTGCAGAGAGAGTTAGATTTGGGTGTGGTGTGTTCAATAAAGCAGCCAGTATTTACCCTGCACAGAAACAACATAACCCACCCAAATCTAACTCTCTCTGCACATGTTATATCTGCCCCACCTGCAGTGCACATGGTTTTGCCCAACTGCTAACAAAGTTCCTGCTGCGATCAACTCAGAATTACCCCCCTGGTGAGATCCTTGCTATGTATCCAATTTTGACGATGCGATTTCCCTTGAACTCCCCCAGAGCCCAGATAGCACAGATAGTACAGAATTTGACTATCTGTGCTTGAGATTTTGTCTATGTACAATTTTGACAAAGTGCGAATTTTTACTATACTTTGTACTAGATTGTACACTAGATAGTCAATATTGACTTGCCTGCACAGTCTATCTAGCCTTACGATACAGACTCCAAGGGAGCGCACATTGGGATTGAATCTGTATCGCATGCTGCCTAACAACTTGAGATATGTACTAACTTTTCATAAGATTTTAACTATATAGTCAAAATCTTACAGGTTTATCTCAATGTGTGTACACACCTTTAGGATGCTGGTGAAAGAGAAATCAACCTCACTAAGGAGGTCTTTGCTTCTTGGATTTGGATCCTGACATGCTTCTATGCAGTACCTATAATTAGACCATTCATGTGTTAGTGTCAAGGAGGGTTCCTATAGATATCTATCCTGGAAACCTTTGTGTGTGTAGTCCATACTCTACAATGGCTAATACTCAGTGAAGATGGTTAAAACTACTAGGGACAATGCTTCACATTCAGGAACTTGGTAAATTGGCTATTTTTCTAATTAGTGTTTGGAGTTCATAGTGAGTATCAAAAAGTTTTAAATGGGGTATGTGTCCTGCTGCTTAGAACAGACACTTCACAAATACTGTAGTTCCAGGGTATACAGAAAGATAGGTTAACACTCTCTTTGTGTTGTAACCTGTTTCCATTGTAACTATATACTGGGAGTAAAGGATTAAACACCCAAGTTAAAAGTTACACTGTTGCTTTATTTTTACACTGCAATTTAGATTGCAGATTGAACTCACCACACCCAAATCTATCTCTCTCTGCACATGTTATATCTGCCCCCCCTGCAGTGCACATGGTTTTGCCCAACTGCTAAAAAAAATGTCCTGCTGCGATCAACTTGGAATAACCCCCAAAGTACATAAACAAATGTGCAAAACAAGAAAATAGAGACTTATGGGCCCTACTCACTGGCCGACCCGCCGCCGAGCTGCCCGACGGCGGATACGGCCGACGAGCGACCCGGCGGCGGGGGGGCAGTGACGGGGGGAGTGAAGTTTCTTCACTCCCCCCGTCACGCGGCTGCATTGAAGTGCAGGCAAATATGGACGAGATCGTCCATATTGGCCTGCATGCACAGCCGACGGGAGACCAGCGATGAACGAGCGCGGGGCCGCGCATCGTTCATCGCTGGAGTCTCCACACTGAAAGATATGAACGAGTTCTCGTTCATTTATGAACGAGATCGTTCATATCTTTCAAAAAATCGGCCAGTGTGTAGGGCCTATTACAGTATAAGGGTATAATAAGGGATAGCATACAAGAGAACTTGGATACCTCTAAACAGGTCATGTCAAACTAACTTAATTAGCTTCTACGAGAAAGTGAGCGATAATATTGATCAGGGTAAAGCAGTGGATGTGGTCTTTTTGGATTTTGCTAAGGCCTCTAACACAATCCCACATAAGAGACTAATTTTCAAATTAAGAGAGCTTGGTCTAGGAAACACTATTTGTACTTGGGTGAGTAATTGGCTGTATAACAGGGAACAGCGAGTGGTGGTTAATGGGATGTTCTCTGAAAGGGCCTCAGTGCTTAGGGTTCAGTAATTGGGCCACTGCTGTTTAACACATTTATTAATGACATAAAAGTGTACCTGGAAAGCACAGTGTCAATTTTCGCAGACAATACTAAACTGTGTAGAGTAATTAATTCAGACAAGGATGTTGAGTCTCCACGGAACGACTTTTCTAAACTGGAGGTTTGGACAAACAAATGGAGAATGAGGTTCAATATAGAAAAATTTAAAGCTACCGTATGCACTTTGGGGCTAAAAATCAGGCAGCCTATAAATGAAATGGGAAAAATGTATTGGTACCAGTAGTTAAAAATTATTTGGGTGTGCTCATCGATAATAGACTTAGCAGCACTACACAATGTCAAATTGTAGCAACAAAAACAAATAAGGTGTTGGCATGCATAAAAAGGGGAATGGAGACAAGGGATGAGAGTGTAATCCTGCCACTGTACAAATCATTGGTACGCCACACCTGGTATATTGTGCACTATAAAAAATATATCTTGGAACTCGAAAGGATTCAGAGGTGAGCCACCAAACTTATTAAGGGGTTAGATGCACTAGATTATGAGGAAAGACTTACAAGGTTAGATATGGTTAGATATGTTTACACTGGAAAAGAGGCGGCTGAGTGGGGACATTATTAATATTTAGAAATACATAAAGGAACAATACAAGGATCTATCAGGTGATTTGTTTATCAAAAAATGCTACACAGGACACGTGGACACCCTCTGAGGTTAGAAGACAGAAAATTTCATACACAACCAAGGAAAGGGTTCTTCACAGTAAGGGCAGTAAGGATTTGGAATTCTCTGCCACAGAAGTTAGTAATGGTGGACTCAGTCAATATGTTTAAAAATGGATTAGAAAATTCCTAGCTGAGAGAAATATCCAAATACAGCATTTAAATGAAGTAAATTTTATAATACAGGTTAAACTCGATGGACATTTTGTCTTTTTTCAACCTCATTAACTGTGTTACTATGTTATTATTAACTATGTTACTAAGTTACATGACAATTGATGGTAAGTACAATTCATGGTATATAAACATAAATGCATCAGTGGACGTGACACTGGAATAAGCATCATGATGGCAGAAACCAAGGGTTAGGTGCCGTTGTTGGGAGTATGGAGTAGAAGATAGTGTAAATAAGAGAAAGAAAATCAAATGAGGGGAGAGGGCTCTGCTCGTTAGAGCTTACATTCCAAAGGGGAGGGGCAGACAGCCAGGAGTGACACAGATGGGGTACACAGTTAGTGTGGAAAGAGGGATTGGATGAGAGATGGCTGGGTTTGATGAAGAAAAGCCTCTTTGAGGTTGTGTAGAGAGGTGGAGAGTCTGAAGGGGAGAGGATGTGAGTTTCAGAGACTTAGACAGCACGTGCAAAATCTTGGACGCATGAGTGGGAGGAAGTAATCAGTTTGCAGGAGAGGTGGCATGCATTTGTGGAGCAAATGGGTGAGAGCTTTATCAGTGAGTGTGAGAAATTTGAATTGGAAGGGGAAGGGGAGCAAGGGATGGGCTTGTAAAGGAGATGCAGATATAGTACATTTGAAGAGGCAGATGAGCCAGGCAGCAGAAATGAGGAGAGATTAGAGTGAAGACAGTCATTTGTCAAGAATGCCAGCTAGCAGAAGTTTACAATAGTCCAATTTGGAGAGGACCAGTGAGTGGATGAGGGTCTTGGTAGCATTGAGGGTGAGAAAGGATCTTATCCTGGAAATATTTTTGAGATGGAAATGGCAGGATTGTGAGATGTACTGAATATGTGGTTTAAGGGAAAGGGAGGAGTCAAGGATTACTCCAAGATAGTGCACTTGGAGGCTAGAGGAGATAGTTCTGCCATCAATAGATAATATAATAGTGGGAAGTAAGGTTATGCAGGAGGATGGGAAGATGATCAGCTCAGTCTTAGACATGTTATGTTGGGACAACCAAGAAGATATAGCAGAGAGACAGATGGAGATATGAGTAAGTACAGAGGAAGAGATGTAACAGGAAGAAAAGGCAGATTTGAATATCATCAGCATAGAGATGATAGTGGAAGTCAAAAGAGCTAATGAGCTCATCTAAAGAGGATGTATAGAGAAAGAAAGGGAGAGGTTCGAGAACAGAACTTTGAGGACACCTACTGTTAGTGGAAAGTAGGGAGGGGATTGAGTCATGAAAGTAGACAGAGAAGGAATGGTCAGAGAGTTAGGAGGATAGCCATGAGAGGACAGTATCCTGCAGGCCAAGGAAGTTAAGGATTTGCAGGAGGAGAGACTGATTCACAGTGTCAAAAGCAGCAGAGAGGGGTAAAGGAGAATAAGCAGAGAGTAGTGTCATTGATTTGGCAACTAGTAGGTCATTGAAGACTTGTGTGTCATTTTACTGGATTGAGGAGGATGGAAGCCAGACTGAAGTGGGTCAAGCAGGGAGTGGGAGGAAAGAAAGGCAGAAAGATTGTTGTAAATACTACACTCAAGGAGTTTGGAGGCAAAAGGGAGGAGACAGATGGGTCAGTAGTTGGAGAGAGTGTTAGGATTTATTAAGAATAGGGGAGACAAGGGCATGCTTGAAGGCAGAGGGGACAATGCCTGGCGATAGGGAGAGATTGGTGAAGTGGGCAAGATGGGAACAGGCAGAAGGAGATAGGTAGCGGAGAAGGCGGGAGGGGAGAGGGTCAAGTGGGGAGGTGGATCTGAGACAGATGTGGGCCATGACTTCCTCTCCAGATGTAGGGGAAAAAAGAAAAAGTTGGTAAGAAGGATGGGAAGGGTGTTCAGGGAAAGGAGAGCATAGGTTGCTGAGGGTCTGGTGGGATGTGATGTCCTGATGTATGGGGTCCATTTTGAATGTGAAGCAAGTGGATAAGTCAAGGGCAGAGTGTGATGAGTGAAGCTGAGGTGGGGGTGGGTAGAGGAGGGAGTTGACCAGGGCAAAGAGATGCCGGGGTTTAAAGACTGAGAGGAGATGAGGTTTTTGAAATATGACTGTTTGGAGAGAGAGAGGTGAGCACTGTAGGATGAGAACATAAATTTGAAATGGAGGTAGCCCCCCTTAGAAATTGTTTTATTCCACTGTCACTCAGCAGTACAAGAACATTTTTGCAGATATCTGGTGAATTTGGAATGCCAGGGTTTGGGTGATGGTCTGCGATGGTGAATAGAGGTCACTGGACAACAGAGTCAAGAGCAGAGTCAAATAAGGAAGGCATTGTATAGGGAAGTGGCTTGTTCAGGGTAGGAGAGAGAATAGAAGAGAGAAGTGAGTCAAACAGGTAGGATAGGGAAATGGTTTCGATAGCCTCAATGTTATGCTTAGTAATGGTAGCATTAGTAGGTAGAGGGGGAGAAGCAGGGAGTGATAAGTTAAAAGAGAGCAGGTGATGGTCAGAGAGGGGGAATGAGGATTTGGAGTAATAATTTCACAACAGTGAGTGAAGGCCAGATCAAGTGAGAGCCCACTCACATAGGAGGGTGATGAGATCCACTGGGAGAGACCAAGCATTGATGCGAGATTAAGGAGTATAGAGGCAGAGGATTTTGTGGGGATATCAATTGGGATGTTGAAGTCACCTAAGATAATGAGGGGAATGTCTGAAGAGAGAAAGTGAGGAAACCAGGAAGCAAAGTTGTCATAGAAATAGTAGGGAATGCCAGGGGGACAGTAAATAATAGCTACTTGAAGGTGAACAGGTTGGAAGAGGTGTATAGCATGGGCCTCAATTGTAGATAATGTATGGGACGGTTCTGGTGGTTATAGACAGTTTGTTACAGGCAGATATAGCATTCCACACAGCACAACAGAGAGGGAGAGAGTTTGTGGGAAAGATATGAAGATTTTCAGGGTTGATAAAGTGTTCCGGTGAGATTAATTTGGATGTCAGGGATAAAGAGGGTGTAGTGATGGTGTGGGATCCTGAGCTACAGTAGGAAGAGAAACTGTAGGAGGTGGGCATGGAGAGAGTACAGTGTAATGTGGATGGAGATGAGATGATGGAGAGTAAGGAAGGAGCAGGGCTGAGTAGTGGGGTAGTATACCCATGGTGGGGCGGAGGTGACTGAAAGTTGGGTAACAGGAAAGAAGGGGAAGGAAAGAGAAGGGCTGGATGGGAGACAGAGGAGAAGAGAGTTGAAAAGGATACAAAATAAAGGATTAGGTAGACACTGAGTGATAGAGGGAGGGGGGTGGAGAAAACATGGACGATGATGAAAATAGGGGGTGTAAAATTGGAAAAAGGAGTGGTGGTTGTAAGAGAGACAGAGCAGTAGAATTGCAAATGTTTATATTCAACTGCAATAATTCAGTTTCAATAAAAATAAAAGTGAAGATTATAGGGTTGCAGAAACTGAATTTTAAGGTAGACTCTGTTAGAAATGAGGATGTGAGGGTTACCAAAAAAAGCATTGGAAATTCAGGCAGATCTTTTAAATGTACATTATAAAGGCAAAATTACATTAGTTTAGCTGTAAATTCAGATGTTTATGAAAAAAACCTGAAAGTATTAAAACAAGTAATTGCAGGTGAAGTGGGAAGTTCTTGCAGTATCCAAGACAGAGGGCCTAATTCAGATCTGATCAAATCAGCAAATTTGTTAGCTAATGGGTAAAACCATGGGGGTCATTCAGATCTGATTGCTGCTGTGCATTTTCGCACAGCGGGAGATCAGATCTGAACTGTGCATGCATATGCACCGCACTGTGACGGCGAGTCACACGACTGCAACGGGCATCGGCGCCCTGCAAAGGGATGGGTTTGCAAGGAGATTGACAGGAAGAGGCCGTTTGTGGGTGGCAACTGACCGTTTACAGGAAGTGCTTGTAAAAATGCAGACGGGATCAAGCATTTTCAGGGTGGGTGTCTGACGTCAGCTCCGGCATTTTTAACTGCTTTGAGCTCAAAATCTACTGGTGTGTATGGGCGAGCAATGAGCTATGGGCGCTGATGAGCGCTGCCGCATCATCGCCAGCAAAGTGGGCAATCGTGTGTTTTGCACACAATGTTTTGCCCACCTTGCTCCTCGTTCATCCACCATCGCTCAGTGTGCACGGTGCCGAGCGATGATGGATGAACTGTCCTCGGACTTCGGCCCCACCCCGCTCCTGCTCCGCTCCCTCCCCAAGCTCACGGAGCAGCAGTAGCATGAGCAGCAGCAGCAGTGACCAGGTATCCACTGCCAACAATGTTTCTGCCTGTCCCCCAGGAATATATATATTGCTGGCCTCTGCTAGCAACGTATATCTTACTAGCACCACTGCCCACCAATGAATATGTATGCCAGTAATATGTATATTTGCTGGCAGAGGCCAGTAATGTATATATTGCACCACTGGCCACCAATGACTATTTATGCCAGTCATTATATACATTGCTGGCAGAGGCCAGCAATGCATTTATTACTGGCACCACTGGCCACCAATGATTATGTATGCCAGTAATATATATATTGCTGGCAGAGGCCAGCAATGTATATATTACTGGCACCACTGCCCACCAATGTTTATGTATAATAGATACATAATATATAAATTGCAGGCAGAGTCCCCCTTTATACACATTATGGTAATGGTACTATTACCATAGTCATGGGCAGCACTGGGAATACTATAGTAAATAGGAAGCACTGGGCATACCATAGTAATGGGCAGCACTTAGCACACCATATTACTGGGCAGCACTGGCACACCATAGTACATCACTGGGCACACCATAGTAATAGATAGCACTGGCACACCATAGTAATGGGCAGCACTGGGCACGTCATAGTGCTGGACAGCACTGGGCATATCATAGTAATAGACAACACTGGGCACACAATAGTAATGGGCAGCACTTAGCACACCATAGTACCAGGCACTGCTGCGCACACCCAGAACTACAAGGAGGGTAATGCAGCTGGTGCAGCTGCACAGACCCTGGGGACAGAACCAGCAACTGTCGCAATCTCTATTTGCTGGGTACCCGCTGCAATGTATGTTAGTAGCAGTGCTCAACTGCAGTCCCAAGCTCTGCCTCCCACACTGTATCAACAGTGGGCAGATAAGGAGTCGTTAAATGCAGGATGGCTTCACTCTTCAGTGAGCCCACAGATTTATTAACAGGCAGGTGAGTGAGAGTCAGTCAATGCATTGACTTTGCACTCATTGCATGCTATTATGAGGGTCCTATCACATCAGTTGCTGACGAGCAACAGCAGCCCCAGGCATTGATTACTTACATCTACCAGTTTGCAGGGTTGTTTTATTTTTTATGTGGGGGGCAATGTGTTTTTTTCCTGTGGAGACCAATGTGTTTTATTTTTTTCCTGTGGGGGGCCATTGTGTTTTATTTCTTGATGTGAGGGCCAGTGTGTTTAATTTTTTCCCCCTGCTAACTATATGTTTTCTTTACTTCTAGTGGGAGCTAATATGTGTGTTTGTTTTCTGTGGAGACCAATGTGTTTTTATTTTTTCTTGTGTGATGTTTTTCATCTGCGCATGCTTCTGAGTTACCTGGTGTATGCACTGTGATTGTGTTTGTACAGAGTTGCAGTACAGATTCATATGCATGCACGTAGATATGTATGGGCGTTCCTAGGTGGTTACAGGCAGTTGGCTAATCAGATGCTGATGTAATATAGTACGGGCATTTTAGTATGGGAGCTGAGAAATGAAAAATCAAAATTGACTGAACACAAGTTACACCAATGATGTATTTTGATTATAGTTCTTAGAAATAATGATTATACATTTAAAGCATATCACCATTAGATGACCAGACCTGCAGTGTTTTTGCCACATCCGTTTTGCCATTGCCGTGCACTGATAGAAAAGATGGGGCCACTTAATTGAATTAGCCCATAGGCTAAAAGTTATCAGCCAGTACCTGCCATTGGGCTCCACTGCATGAGTGCTCTACCCTCCCTCTAATGTCAGGTTCCAGATAGTGCACTCACATTACACATTTTTACTCAGTCAGATACCTCTGTGTGGGCTGGTCACACCCCTTAAGTATGGACCTCTACCGCTGTATTCCCCAGGTTGTCCCTTTATGCCCCAGTCCAGGATACTGTAGTCTAGTGCCAGCGATAAACAAATATAAAATTGGCATTTTAGCAGTCCCTGTCTAAACCTTTGGAGGCTACTTTTGCTGTCAAAAATGGGATAATGCAGCAGATTTCAGAGATATCCGTTGTGGTTCCCCATACATATATAATTGAGATGCTTCATATTAGCACAGATCACCCCCTTAAACTTTTCAGGGATATTTTATATATATATATATATATATATATATATATATATATGTGGATGTAGGTCTGGCACTCCCAATATCCTTGTATAGCTGCGGCACTCAGCTCCAGAGATACATAACACAGTCTGTGTAGTGTCAACAACGTTTCAGTGCCTCCGCACTGTCGTCAGGTTTGTTAAGGTTAAAATAAAAACGCATACCTTTATACATACAGCTCACCCCAGTGAAGAACGCCAGCTCCGGGAATAGGACAACGCACCCATCCGGCGGCCGTTGCTGATGACATCATCAGCCTTCGTCCATAGATAACACCCCCCCACCACAGTGTCACGTTGCCTTGGTAACTGTGGAAGCCACAGAGAAATACATTAAGCTACACTTAAGCATATGTAAAATCAACAACGCAAAAAATACACAGAAGAGAAATGCAAAAAGTATTCAGGGCCTAATGGAATCAAGTACAGTATGCTAAAATATCATAAAAAGCAGGTATAATTAATAGCTTCATTAAGACCTTTTGACATAATCACGTCCAGGCACATTATCCACCATGTCTCACACTGTAACAGTTTACGGGCCCTATCACCACCCCTTTTAGATAATGGAACATGGTCGATCATCCAATAATGGAGACTATTCAAAGGATATTTATATTCCATGAAGTGTCGCGCCACAGGTTGATCACTTTTTCCTGTATCAAGGGCATTACGTATAGCAGACCTGTGTGCAGCCATGTGTTCTTTAAATTTATGCTCGGTTTACCCACATAACTCAATCCACATGGGCATATCAATTGATATACCTCGTGTGTAGAATTGCAGGAGAGCAGGTGATGTATGAATTTTTCTACCAGTATGTGGATGACAGAAACAATTGTCAGATATTAAAAACTGACAGGTCACGCAAGTACAGCAGAGACAGCCAGTTTTTTTAGGAGCAGAAGGAGACTTAGTGAGCGGTGCAATATCAGTTTTCACTAAAAAGTCTTTCAAATTGCGACCTCTAGCATAACACGGCATCAGGTTGTGATCTTGTAAAGGAAGACTTTTATCTGATTCAAGAATGGGCCATAATCTCTTTGAGATATTATTAATAGCTGGAGAAGCGATATTATACTTATTGACCCAAGGAAATGTATTAGTATTTTTATTTCTATTGGTCCGTTGCGTATTCACAAGAGAGTTATCGATCCATCCTAAGGACTTTGTCCTTAGTATGTAATTAAGTAGTACGAGAATATCCCCTCAGTACAAATTTCTTGATCAAAGCATAAATCTGCATAATAGATAGTTCAATTTTTCTATTAATGCGATGAATGCGGATCATTTGTGAATACGGAAGGCCTCTTACTAATGATTTGGGATGGCAGCTATGAGCTTGTAAAAATGTGTTGCGATCAGTCGGTTTCGTATAAACAGTAGTATTAACAAAATTATCCTGCAACGTAATTAACACATCCAAGAAATATTTTTTTTCCTGATTGTAAGAGTATGTAATATTAATAGGGCACGGGCCAGTGTTATGTGCTTCTATGGCATTGGTCAAATCGACAATGTCTCCCTGTCAAATGATCAGTAGGTCATCTATAAAACGTGTAATAAAACAAATCTAGCAGAGAACGTTGGATCAGAAAAAAATAAATCATTTTCAATTGCAAACATAACAATATTCGTGTAGACTGTGGCTGCACAAGACCCCATCGCGCAGCCCATCATCTGTAAAAAGAATTGATCATTATACAGGAAAAGTTACTTGTCAAGATAAATTCAAAAAGAGACAAAATGAAATCAATCAGCTTAGCAGAGAAGCAATCATATTTTAGCATAAACTTTTTCAATGACAAAAGGCCCAATTGATGTGGGATAGAGGTATAAAGGTTAACCACATCTATGCTAAACAACCAACCAACCAACCAACAGTTCTCAGGTATTATAAGGTTAGCCAATTTTTGTAATAATGTGATGGTATCCAAAAGAAAGGTGGGTTCAGATTGAACTAATGGTTGAAGAACTGAGTCTAGGTAAGTTGCCATGGGTTGAAACAGCAAACCTCTGGCACCAATTATGGGGTACCGTTGTTTTACACACTGTCTACAGTACACAAACAACTGGCTCCACCACCGGGACGCGCCATAATTGGTGCCAAAGGTTCACTGTTTAAACCCGTGGCAACTTACCTGGACTCAGTTCTTCAACCGTTAATTCAATCTCAACCCACCTTTCTTTTGGATACCACCACATTATTCCAAAAATTGGCTAACTTTATAATACCTGAGAACTGTTGGTTGGTTAGCATAGATGTGGTTAACCTTTATACCTCTATCCCACATCAATTGGGCCTTTTGTCATTGAAAAAGTTTATGCTAAAATATGATTGCTTCTCTGCTAAGCTGATTGATTTCATTTTGTCTCTTTTTGAATTTAACTTGACAAGTAACTTTTTCCTGTATAATGATCAATTCTTTTTACAGGTGATGGGCTGTGCGATGGGCTCTTGCGCAGCCCCAGTCTATGCGAATATTGTTATGTTTGCAATTGAAAATGATTTATTTTTTTCTGATCCAACGTTCTCTGCTAGATTTATTTTATTTACACGTTTTATAGATAACCTACTGATCATTTGGCAGGGAGACATTTCCGATTTGACCAATGCCATAGAGGCACATAACACTGGCCTGTGCCCTATTAAATTTACATACTCTTACAATCAGGAAAAAATTTCTTTCTTGAATGTGTTAATTACGTTGCATGATAATTTTGTTAATACTACTGTTTATACGAAACCGACTGATCGCAACACGTTTTTACAAGCTCATAGCTGCCATCGAAATCATTAGTAAGAGGCCTTCAGTATTCACAAATGATCCGCATTCATCGCATTAATAGTAAAATTGAACTATCTATTATGCAGATTTATGCTTTGATCGAGAAATTTGTACTGAGGGGATACTCTCGTACTACTTTATTACATACTAAGGACAAAGTCCTCAGAATGGATCAAAACTCTTTTGTGAATACGCAACGGACCAATAGAAATAAAAATACTAATACATTTCCTTGGGTCAATAAGTATAATATCGTTCTCCAGCTATTAATATTATCTCAAAGAGATTATGGCCCATTCTTGAATCAGATAAAAGTCTTCCTTTACAAGAACACAACCTGATGCCGTGTTATGCTAGAGGTCGCAATTTGAGAGACTTTTTAGTGAAAACTGATATTGCACCGCTTACTAAGTCTCCTTCTGCTCCTAAAAAAACTGGCTGTCTCTGCTGTACTTGCGTGACCTGTCAGTTTTTAATATCTGACAATTGTTTCTGTCATCCACATACTGGTAGAAAAATACATCACCTGCTCTCCTGCAATTCTACACACGAGGTATATCAATTGATATGCCCGTGTGGATTGAGTTATGTGGAGAAAACAGAGCGTAAATTTAAAGAACGCATGGTCGCACACAGGTCTGCTATAAGTAATGCCCTTGATTCAGGAAAAAGTGATCAACCTGTGGCGCGCCACTTCATGTAACATAAATATCCTTTGAATAGTCTCCGTTATCAGATGATCGACCATGTTCCATTATCTAAAAGGGGTGGTGATAGGGCCCGTAAACTGCTACAGTGTGAGACACGGTGGATAATGTGCCTGGATGTGATTATGCCAAAAGGTCTTAATGAAGCTATTAATTATACCTGCCTTTTATGATATTTTAGCATACTTGATTCCATTAGGCTCTGATTACTTTTTGCATTTCTCTTCTGTGTATTTTTTGCGTTGTTGATTTTACATATGCTTAAGTGTAGCTTAATGTATTTTTCTGTGGCTTCCACAGTTACCAAGGCAACGTGACACTGTGGTGGGGGGGTGTTATCTATGGACGAAGGCTGATGATGTAATCAGCAGCGGCAGCCGGACGGGTGCGTGGTCCCGTTCCTGGAACTGGTGTCCTACACTGGGGTGAGCTGTATGTATAAAAGTATGTGTTTTTCTTTTAACCTTAATAAACCTGATAACAGTGCAGAGGCACTGAAACGTTGTTGACACTACACAGACTGTGTTGTGTTTCTCTGGAGCCGAGTGCCGCTCCTCCCTCTATTTATATATATATATATATATATATATATATATATATATATACATACATACATACATATACAAGTTGAGTATCCCTTATCCAAAATTCAAAACTGTATATTTTTATTTTTTTAAGTTTGCCCCTAATCGAGAAGAATTTGATTATTGTGTCCATTTATATGCCATGCAAATAACTCAACATAGCATACATAAAAATTTTCAAAATATAAGTATGATTTGTTGAAGATTATGTAAAGCAACAGCAGGGCTGCAAAATAGTCTTAGTTAAAATTAATTATAAAATTAACACAAAATAAATGAAGCTGATGACCCCGGAAATAACAGTCTATTTATATTTATGTAACACTAAGTGTTAGTGACAGGAATAATTGGTTCATGTATTGATTCATATATATGACAATGTTTTACTATCCAGATTAATGTCTTTAATTTCAAAATACAACCTTCCCACTTGTTATTAAGTGAGTTATATGCTAATGACTGTGGTTACTGCAACGGAAGCACCTCTGTACAGTCTGAGCATATTTAATCAACTATGACTTATTTATTATTATGGCAATTATGATTATTAGTGATAGCGGGTTCGGTTCCTCGGGATCCGAACCCCCCCGAACTTCACCCATTTTACACGGTTCCGAGGCAGCCTCGGATCTTCCCGCCTTGCTCAGTTAACCCGAGCGCGCCCGAACGTCATCATCCCGCTGCCGGATTCTCGCGAGATTCGTATTCTATATAAGGAGCCGCGCATCGCCGCCATTTTCACTCGTGCTTTGGAGAGGACGTGGCTGTGTTCTCTCAGTTCTGTGTTCAGTGTGCTGCAAATATCTGTGCTCAGTGTGCTGCAAATATCTGTGCTGAGTGTGCTGAAAATATCTACGTTCTCTGCCTGAAAAACGCTCCATATCTGTGCTGCATTATAGTATATAGTAGGAGGACAGTGCAGAATTTTGCTGTGACCACCAGTATATATATAGCAGTACGGTACAGTAGTCCACTGCTCTACATCTGTGTCATCAAGTATACTATGCATCCATACCTGTACAGTACAGTAGTCCACTGCTCTACCTCTGTGTCGTCAAGTATACTATGCATCCATACCTGTGCTGCATTTTAGTTGTGCGCAGTATATAGTAAGAGAACAGTGCAGAATTTTGCTGACCACCAGTATATATATATAGCAGTACGGTACAGTAGTCCACTGCTCTACCTCTGTGTCGTCAAGTATACTATGCATCCATACCTGTGCTGCATTTTAGTTGTGCGCAGTATATAGTAGGAGGACAGTGCAGAATTTTGCTGACCACCAGTATATATATATAGCAGTACGGTACAGTAGTCCACTGCTCTACCTCTGTGTTGTCAAGTATACTATGCATCCATACCTGTGCTGCATTTTAGTTGTGCGCAGTATATAGTAGGAGGACAGTGCAGAATTTTGCTGACCACCAGTATATATATATAGCAGTACGGTACAGTAGTCCACTGCTCTACCTCTGTGTTGTCAAGTATACTATGCATCCATACCTGTGCTGCATTTTAGTTGTGCGCAGTATATAGTAGGACAGTGCAGAATTTTGCTGACCACCAGAATATATATATATATATATATATATATATATATATACAGAGGTAGAGCAGTGGACTACTGTACCGTACTGCTATATATATATATATATATATATATATATATATAGAGAGAGCAGTACGGTACAGTAGTCCACTGCTCTACCTCTGTGTCGTTAAGTATAATATGCATCCATACCTGTGCTGCATTTTAGTTGTGCACAGTATATAGTAGGAGGACAGTGCAGAATTTTGCTGACCACCAGTATATATATAGCTGTACGGTACAGTAGTCCACTGCTCTACCTCTGTGTCGTCAAGTATACTATGCATCCATACCTGTGCTGCATTTTAGTTGTGCGCAGTATATAGTAGGAGGACAGTGCAGAATTTTGCTGACCACCAGTATATATATATATATATATATATATATATATAGCAGTACGGTACAGTAGTCCACTGCTCTACCTCTGTGTCGTCAAGTATACTATGCATCCATACCTGTGCTGCATTTTAGTTGTGCACAGTATATAGTAGGAGGACAGTGCAGAATTTTGCTGACCACCAGTATATATATAGCAGTACGGTACAGTAGTCCACTGCTCTACCTCTGTGTCGTCAAGTATACTATGCATCCATACCTGTGCTGCATTTTAGTTGTGCGCAGTATATAGTAGGAGGACAGTGCAGAATTTTGCTGACCACCAGTATATATATATATAGCAGTACGGTACAGTAGTCCACTGCTCTACCTCTGTGTCGTCAAGTATGCTACAAAAGTTCAGTAAAATGACTCAAAAATCAAAAGCATCTGATGAGAAGCGTAAACTTGCCAATATGCCATTTACGACACGGAGTGGCAAGGAACGGCTGAGGCCCTGGCCTATGTTCATTGCTAGTGGTTCAGATTCACATGAGGATGGAAGCACTCATCCTCTCGCTAGAAAACTGCAGTGCCACTCATAGATGGGCCAGGTGTTTGTGTTGGCCACTTGGGTCGCTTAGCTTAGCCATCCAGCGACCTTGGTGCACCTCTTTTTTTCTTTGCATCATGTGCTGTTTGGGGACTATTTTTTAAATCTGCCATCCTGTCTGACACTGCAGTGCCACTACTAGATGGGCCAGGTGTTTGTGTCGGCCACTTGGGTCGCTTAGCTTAGTCACACAGCTACCTCATTGCACCTCTTTTTTTCTTTGCATCATGTGCTGTTTGGGGACTATTTTTTAAATCTGCCATCCTGTGTGACACTGCAGTGCCACTCCTAGATGGGCCAGGTGTTTGTGTCAGCCACTTGGGTCGCTTAGCTTAGTCACACAGCTACCTCACTGCACCTCTTTTTTTCTTTGCATCATGTGCTGTTTGGGGACTATTTTTTAAATCTGCCATCCTGTGTGAGACTGCAGTGCCACTCCTAGATGGGCCAGGTGTTTGTGTCAGCCACTTGGGTCGCTTAGCTTGGTCACACAGCTACCTCATTGCACCTCTTTTTTTCTTTGCATCATGTGCTGTTTGGGGACTATTTTTTAAATCTGCCATCCTGTCTGACACTGCAGTGCCACGCCTAGATGGGCCAGGTGTTTGTGTCGGCCACTTGGGTCGCTTAGCTTAGTCATCCAGCGACCTTGGGGCAAATTTTAGGACTAAAATTAATATCGTGAGGTGTGAGGTGTTCAGAATAGACTTGAAATGAGTGGAAATTATGGTTATTGAGGTTAATAATACTATGGGATCAAAATGACCCCCAAATTCTATGATTTAAGCTGTTTTTGAGGGGTTTTTGTAAAAAAAACACCCAAATCCAAAACACACCCAAATCCGACAAAAAAATTTCAGGGAGGTTTTGCCAAAACGCGTCCAAATCCAAAACATGGCCGCGGAACCGAATCCAAAACCAAAACCCGAAAAATTTCCGGTGCACATCACTAATGATTATATAAACATAATTTCTATTTTCCATCTGATGCAGTAATAGTGTTTATTCAACCCCCAAACATTTCACACATTTTCTTTTTGCAAATTCTCCATTTGAAATAAAGTGGGATTACTTAATACAAAGTGTAGCAAGGGACTCAGTATGGGATCCTGATGGTCGGGATCCCAGCGGTCATAAGGCCGACGCCGGAATCCCGACTTCGGGCCCAGTGGCAAGCTTTTCTCGCCACTAATTTATTCCCCCTCGAGGGGTGGTGTGGGCTACCCCCCACATGGGCTTTCCGGGTCCCGGTCGGGATTCCGACCGCTGGGTTACCAGCATCAGTATCCTGACTGCCGGGATCTTGACAGCTGGGAAACTAACTGCTTTCCGTAGCAAGAGTAGTTTGAAGTAGAGTCTTGACACAGGGCCTGACTCAGATACAGAAGCAACTGCCATCGCAGCTGCAATCTCTCATGGATTGCAACTGCTAAAATATGCTAAATGGCTAATGTACACAAATCATACCCAAGCATAGGGCCACTCACTGGTGCCTTCTCATATCTGTCCAACAGTGTAAACATCTGTAACATTGGTGCTGATCGGGCAGCCTGGCAGTCTCTGAGTTAGTCTGACCTTTCTCAAACTCTGCGGCTCACCTGACACACAGTGAGGTCTCATGCTGTGAGGGAGATCTCAAAGGCCAATTTATGCATGCCCATGAAACGTTGTTTTAATGGTCCCAACAGGCCGTGTTCGTCTAACCACCCCCTGTTACCTCCCCCAAATGCTGGTATTTTGCAAGTGATTCCTTTTTGCAACTGCATTGCATATAAATTGCTGTATGTGCACTGTGGATAACAATCGGCCCAGTTGTGTTAAGAACTGTCATTTGCGTCCGCATCTGTATCAGGCCCACATTTGTCAATGAACACTTGTTAGTCACAGCAACATAGCAGTGTTTCAGCAATGACAAGGCAGTGTAACGCCTTCAGCATAGCAATATTGCACAATAGCAATGTCACAGCATACATAGCTTTATACATTTTTGTTATGTCAGATAGGCATACCCATATTGATAGTGGATTATTTTATATAAAGGTTATCTTTATGGGTCCAAACTGTTAATAATTCAATGCAATCCAGAAAATCCGGTAAAATTTAACAAGTTATTGAATCCCCAAAATACAGGTAATCCAGTCTTTCGGTCCAGACAAAAGAAGAGAGTCAACAAAGTGTACCTTAATTGATGGTCTGTAGGATACCACAAGTTCCAGCACAGTAACATCTCCACTCCCATGTTTCCAGCTATGCCGGCTCTTCCTCAGATAAAGCGGATGCTGCTATGACAGAATGTCCGTTCACACACCACCCAGTAATTACAGTACTGCACACTGCCTCTCTAAAACACACAATCTTCCCTGTAAATATCTACTGTAAATTGAATTAAAAGATGAGATTATTTTTTAAACCACAAAAAAGAAATGTTCAACCAGGGCCGGTGCTAGGGTGTTCGGCGCCCTCCTGCAAAATATAAATTTGCGCCCTCCCATACTTTACATGCAGGGCCGGAGGGTTACCATGGCCTCTTGGGCCCCTGAGCTGCAGGAGATCCGTGTAAGCCTATGGATGTGAACTCTCTGCCCATACACACCCTGTGCAGCGCTAGTTACGGCCCTACACACAGACAGTGCCGTAACTAGACATTTTAGCGCTGTGTGCAAGAGAGGGCATTGGCGGCCTCCCTGTATGTAGAACTGGGGCACTGCGCGCCGCAGGCGCGCACAAAACATTAGGGGTGTGGCTTCATGGGGAAGGGGTGTGGCCACAAAATAACACCAATTCATATTACATATTATAGTAGTCTCCATTATTCAAACTACGCCGCACAACAGCGCCACTACACCAGGTAGAGCCCCTTTTACACATTACGGCAGACAGATTTCCCTTTTTACACATTACGGCAGACAGCGCCCCCCTTTTTACACGTTAAGGCAGACAGCATCCCCCTTTTTACACATTACGGCAAACAGCGTCCCCTTTTTACACATTACGGCAGACAGCGTCCCCCTTTTTACACATTACGGCGGACAGAGTCCCCTTCTTACACATTACGGTAGACAGCATCCCCTTTTTACACATTACGGCAGACAGCGTCCCCTTTTTACACATTATGGCAGACAGCGTCCCTCTTTTTACACATTACGGCGGACAGTGTCCCTTTTTTACACAGTATGGCAGATAGTGTCCCCCTTATTACACATTACGGCAGACAGCATCCCCCTTATTACACATTACGGCAGACAGCATCCCCCTTATTACACATTACGGCAGACAGCGTCCCCTTTTTACACATGACGGCTCTGCATACAGATACACACATACATAAATACAGTATATACATAAATACAAACACACACATACATACACATACCCAGACACACACACACACACACACACACACACACACACACACACACACACACACACACACACTTTCTCTCTCACTCTTTTTATATCCACTTACCACAGTTGTGCTGGCCAGATCTTCAATAGCATGATCCTGTGTAGCTCTGCCCCCTTGGTCCGTGTAGCTCCGCCCCCTTCCGGCCGAACGATCACTGACACTCCTCTCCCTGTCACAGGGGAGAAAGAAGGCTTCATGCTGCCGGCGCTGCTGCGGCTGCCTGTCAGTGTGACAGGGCAGGCGCAGCAGCAGCAGCAGAAGGGGGGGACAGGACGGCGCTTCAGCTGGGATGCAGAGCAGTGAAGGCGCCTCTCCTGCCCGGCGCCTACCTGCACTGCATCCCTTTGCTGAGCGGTTAGCGCCGGGCCTGTGTTCAACTTATTTTGGAGTGCAGTTGATGGGTACACAATACCCAATAAGTACAGTCAGGGCCAGATTAACAATGGGGCAGATGGAGCTCGAGCTCCAGGCCTCCACATAAAAATAGGCCCATCACCATGACAGCATAAAGATGATCAGCCACCAGTTGCACAGCTGGCCACACAGTCGACCATAAATCATAAGCATTAAATTGTATTTCTATTTTCCACATAAAAATTATGCACTTTCCTGTACTTTTACATATTTAGGGAGACATTGGGGCTGATAGTGTATGGGGTCTACATGGCACTGGCCACACCCACACAGTATTGATCACACCCCCTCTGCTTCTCGTAATAGGCCCTTGAACATTTTCAGCACCAGGCCAATGAGGCCCTTAATCCGGCCCTGAATACAGTAATATACAGTACCCTGATTCTCAAAACTACTCATTCTTCCCTTGTAATATCTGATCCTGCCATACAGATTAGCAATGCCGACTTTCTTTTAAACACTACCCAGTGGGAAGTTCCCACCCACTCAAACTACCTAGAACTCTCTCTAATGGCAACTAGCATTGCAGCACAGCTATAGCCCGCATTCACTACATGCGCTCTCCTGTGGGAAACAGCACCTGAAATCAAAAAGGGAGGGACTTTTATCTGCAATCTAAATCATTTGAGATCTAAAATTTCCAGGAAAATTAAGTATTGCCTTCTATATCAGGCATTCCCAACCTCAGTACTCAAGGCACACTAAGGGGTATATTTACTAAAGTGCTGGTTTATAGAAGTGGAGATGTTGCCCATGTTGACAAATAAGATTCAAGTTTTTATCTTCTACAAGGGGCTAAATAAACTTCTGTATGTATTATCGGTAATTTATAGAGCGCACACATATTCTGCAGCACTTTACAGAAAATATTTGGCCATTCACATCAGTCCCTGCCCAAGTGGAGCTTACAATCTATATTCTCTACCACATGTCCGCAGACAAAAATACCAGTTGGTTTAGAAATGTGACTTGATTTGACTCTCTACGCCTGTGTCTGAAACTGCAATTCTCCATTCAGAAATATGACTTTAATATTTAACGGACAACTCACTACAAACACCCCCACCATTGCCGGGAACGAGCAACTGCCGGGGCATACTTAAGGACATGCTCCGGTAAGGACATCAAAGTAATCAGAGATGCCGAATTACAATCCCAAGGATCCTTTGGTATTTGACAAATAGCCGTGAAAATTGAACAGCGGGCATTTATAGTGGTTTGCCAGAGACTGTAGCTTAACGGAATAATAAAGCTCCTATCGTAAGAAACACAATATAAGAGTCATTCTGTGGTAATGTAAAAAGGAGTGTATTTTAATCTACTGCCAGCTTCTAAACTTCTCAAAATTTTAAACGGTTAATGGTATGGTGAATATATGTATTGTAATTTTACAAACTGCTATGTAAGTTATGATTGGGCAATGCCGTTGTAAAACCGGGGCTCACGTCACCCAGGCCAACCCTCTGACGAAGTCTGATGATGAAACGCGTTGGCCTGGTGATGTGTCTGCAACGTCCCGGATCAACTCCCTCTGTAATTGCGAGCTGCTGTGTCTCGGCGTGCTGGGGAATCCCATGGCGCGCAGTGCAGGGTCCTGACGCTGGAGTGGACGGTTGTTTGGAGCTGATGCCGGTGACTATAAAAATCCAAATCAAGTGGTATCTTAGTTAAAGATGAGCGGATTCGGATCTCAGAAAACCGAACCACCCCGAACTTCACGTGGTTTACACGGGTCCGAGGCAGCCTCGGTTCTTCCCGCCTTACTCGCAAAACCCGTACGGAGGAAAACGTCATCATCCCGCTGTCGGAGTCTCCCAAGATTCGGATTCCATATAAAGAGCTGCGCGTCGCCGCCATTTTCACTCATGCATTGTAGATTGAGCGGAGAGGACGTGGCTACGTTCTCTGAGTGAAAAGCTCAATATCAGCTCAATATCTGTGCTCAGTATCAGTGCTGCATTGTGGTGACCAGTATACTACAGTACAATAGTCCAGTGCTGTTCTTGCTGCCCAGTGTCAGTTCTAGTATCCTCATCAGTGCTCAGTATCACTACTCATTGTCTTGTGCTGCATTGTGGTGACCAGTATGCTACAGTACAATAGTCCAGTGCTGTTCTCGCTGCCCAGTGTCAGTTCTAGTATCCTCATCAGTGATCAGGATCAGTGCTCATTGTCTTGTACTGCATTGTGGTGACCAGTATACTACAGTACAATAGTCCAGTGCTGTTCTCGCTGCCCAGTGTCAGTTCTAGTATCCTCATCAGTGCTCAGTATTACTACTCATTGTCTTGTTCTGCATTGTGGTGACCAGTATACTACAGTACAATAGTCCAGTGCTGTTCTCGCTGCCCAGTGTCAGTTCTAGTATCCTCATCAGTGCTCAGTATCACTACTCATTGTCTTGTGCTGCATTGCGATGACCAGTATACTACAGTACAATAGTCCAGTGCTGTTCTCGCTGCCAAGTGTCAGTTCTAGTATCCTCATCAGTGCTCAGGATCAGTGCTCATTGTCTTGTACTGCATTGTGGTGACCAGTATACTACAGTACAATAGTCCAGTGCTGTTCTCGCTGCCCAGTGTCAGTTCTAGTATCCTCATTAGTGCTCAGTATCACTACTCATTGTCTTGTGCTTCATTGTGGTGACCAGTATACTACAGTACAATAGTCCAGTGCTGTTCTCGCTGCCCAGTGTCAGTTCTAGTATCCTCATTAGTGCTCAGTATCACTACTCATTGTCTTGTGCTGCATTGTGGTGACCAGTATGCTACAGTACAATAGTCCAGTGCTGTTCTCGCTGCCCAGTGTCAGTTCTAGTATCCTCATCAGTGCTCATTGTCTTGTGCTGTATTGCGATGACCAGTATACTACAGTACAATAGTCCAGTGCTGTTCTCGCTGCCAAGTGTCAGTTCTAGTATCCTCATCAGTGATCAGGATCACTACTCATTGTCTTGTTCTGCATTGTGGTGACCAGTATACTACAGTACAATAGTCCAGTGCTGTTCTCGCTGCCCAGTGTCAGTTCTAGTATCCTCATCAGTGCTCAGTATCACTACTCATTGTCTTGTGCTTCATTGTGGTGACCAGTATACTACAGTACAATAGTCCAGTGCTGTTCTCGCTGCCCAGTGTCAGTTCTAGTATCCTCATTAGTGCTCAGTATCACTACTCATTGTCTTGTGCTGCATTGTGGTGACCAGTATACTACAGTACAATAGTCCAGTGCTGTTCTCGCTGCCCAGTGTCAGTTCTAGTATCCTCATTAGTGCTCAGTATCACTACTCATTGTCTTGTGCTGCATTGTGGTGACCAGTATGCTACAGTACAATAGTCCAGTGCTGTTCTCGCTGCCCAGTGTCAGTTCTAGTATCCTCATCAGTGATCAGGATCAGTGCTCATTGTCTTGTACTGCATTGTGGTGACCAGTATACTACAGTACAATAGTCCAGTGCTGTTCTCGCTGCCCAGTGTCAGTTCTAGTATCCTCATCAGTGCTCAGTATTACTACTCATTGTCTTGTTCTGCATTGTGGTGACCAGTATACTACAGTACAATAGTCCAGTGCTGTTCTCGCTGCCCAGTGTCAGTTCTAGTATCCTCATCAGTGCTCAGTATCACTACTCATTGTCTTGTGCTGCATTGCGATGACCAGTATACTACAGTACAATAGTCCAGTGCTGTTCTCACTGCCAAGTGTCAGTTCTAGTATCCTCATCAGTGCTCAGGATCAGTGCTCATTGTCTTGTACTGCATTGTGGTGACCAGTATACTACAGTACAATAGTCCAGTGCTGTTCTCGCTGCCCAGTGTCAGTTCTAGTATCCTCATTAGTGCTCGGTATCACTACTCATTGTCTTGTGCTTCATTGTGGTGACCAGTATACTACAGTACAATAGTCCAGTGCTGTTCTCGCTGCCCAGTGTCAGTTCTAGTATCCTCATTAGTGCTCAGTATCACTACTCATTGTCTTGTGCTGCATTGTGGTGACCAGTATGCTACAGTACAATAGTCCAGTGCTGTTCTCGCTGCCAAGTGTCAGTTCTAGTATCCTCATCAGTGATCAGGATCAGTGCTCATTGTCTTGTACTGCATTGTGGTGACCAGTATACTACAGTACAATAGTCCAGTGCTGTTCTCGCTGCCCAGTGTCAGTTCTAGTATCCTCATCAGTGCTCAGTATCACTACTCATTGTCTTGTTCTGCATTGTGGTGACCAGTATACTACAGTACAATAGTCCAGTGCTGTTCTCGCTGCCCAGTGTCAGTTCTAGTATCCTCATCAGTGCTCACTATCACTACTCATTGTCTTGTGCTGCATTGTGGTGACCAGTATAATACAGTACAATAGTCCAGTGCTGTTCCTGCTGCCCAGTGTCCGTTCTAGTAACCTCATCAGTGCTCAGTATCACTACTCATTGTCTTGTGCTGCATTGTGGTGACCAGTATAATACAGTACAAAGGTCCAGTGTTGTTCTCGCTGCCCAGTGTCAGTTCTAGTATCCTCATCAGTGCTCAGGATCAGTGCTCATTGTCTTGCTGCTGCATTGTGGTGACCAGTATACTACAGTACAATAGTCCAGTGATGTTCTCACTGCCCAGTGTCAGTTCTAGTATCCTCATAAGTGCTCAGTATCACTACTCATTGTCTTGTGCTGCATTGTGGTGACCAGTATACTACAGTACAATAGTCCAGTGCTGTTCTCGCTGCCCAGTGTCAGTTCTAGTATCCTCTTCAGTGCTCAGTATCACTACTCATTGTCTTATGCTGCATTGTGGTGACCAGTATACTACAGTACAATAGTCCAGTGCTGTTCTCGCTGCCCAGTGTCAGTTCTAGTATCCTCATCAGTGGTCAGTATCACTACTCATTGTCTTGTGCTGCATTGTGGTGACCAGTATACTACAGTACAATAGTCCAGTGCTGTTCTCGCTGCCCAGTGTCAGTTCTAGTATCCTCATCAGTGCTCAGGATCAGTGCTCATTGTCTTGCTGCTGCATTGTGGTGACCAGTATACTACAGTACAATAGTCCAGTATACTACAGTACATTACTAAAAGTCCAGTGTCTTGTGCTGCATCTTGCTGTTGTAGAGTGCTGTGGTAGTGTCCTGTCACTGTGCATAGGTCATCGTCATTCCAGTCACAGTGGTATCTGGTATCTATCTAGTGGTTTCTAATTCCAGACATTACTGCTGTCTAATTCCAGATATATTACTGGCATGTAATTCTACAAATTAAAAAATGGAGAACAAAAATGTGGAGGGTAAAACAGGGAAAGATCAAGATCCACTTCCACATAGTGCTGAAGCTGCTGCCACTAGTCATGGCAGAGATGATTTAATGCCATCAACGTCGTCTGCCAAGGCCGATGCCCAATGTCATAGTAGAGAGCAAGTAAAATCCAAAAAACAAAAGTTCAGTAAAATGACCAAAAAATTTAAATTAAAAGCGTCTGAGGAGAAGCGCAAACTTGCCAATATGCCATTTACGACACGGAGTGGCAAGGAACGGCTGAGGCCCAGGTCTATGTTCATGGCTAGTGGTTCAGCTTCACATGAGGATGGAAGCACTCATCCTCCCTCTAGAAAAATTAAAAGAGTTAAGCTGGCAAAAGCACAGCAAAGAACTGTGCGTTCTTCTAAATCACAAATCCCCAAGTAGAGTCCAATTGTGTCAGTTGAGATGCCTGACCTTCCCAACACTGGACGGGAAGAGGTGGCTCCTTCCACCGTTTGCACGGTCCCTGCAAGTGCTGGAAGGAGCACCCACAGTCCAGTTCCTGATATTCAAATTGAAGATGTCACTGTTGAAGTACACCAGGAAGAGGATATGGGTGTTGCTGGCGTTGAGGAGGAAATTGACAAGGAGGATTCTGATGGTAAGGTGTTTAAGTCAGGCACCCGGGGAGACACCTGTTGTCTGTGGGATGAATAAGACCATTGACATGCCTGGTCAAAATACAAAAAAAAAATCACCTCTTCGGTGTGAAATTATTTCAACAGAAATGCGGACAACTGGTGTCAAGCCGTTTGTTGCCTTTGTCAAGCTGTAATAAGTAGGGGTAAGGACGTTAACCACCTAGGAACATCCTCCCTTATAAGTCACCTGGAGCAAATTCATCAGAAGTCATTGACAAGTTCAAAAACTTTGGGTGACAGCGAAAGCAGTCCACTGACAACTAAATCCCTTCTTCCTCTTGTACCCAAAGCTCCTGCAAACCACCCCACCAACTCCCTCAATGTCAATTTCTTCCTTAGATAGGAATGAAAATAGTCCTGCAGGCCATGTCACTGGCAAGTCTGACAAGTCCTCTCCTAACTGTGATTCCTCTGATGGATCCTTGAGTGTAACGCCTACTGCTGCTGGCGCTGCTGTTGTTGCTGCTGGGAGTCGATAGTCATCCCAGAAGGGAAGTCGGAAGACCACTTGTACTACTTCCAGTAAGCAATTGACTGTCCAACAGTCCTTTGTGAGGAAGATGAAATATCACAGCAGTCATCCTGTTGCAAAGCGGATAACTCAGGCCTTGACAACTATGTTGGTGTAAGACGTGCGTCCGGTATCCGCCGTTAGTTCACAGGGACTTAGAGAATTGTTTGAGGTAGTGTGTCCCCGGTACCAAATACCATCTAGGTTCCACTTCTCTAGGCAGGCGATACAGCGTATGTACACAGACATCAGAAAAAGAGTCACCAGTGTCCTAAAAAATGCAGTTGTACCCACTGTCCACTTAACCACGGACATGTGGACAAGTGGAGCAGGGCAAACTAAGGACTATATGACTGTGACAGCCCACTGGGTAGATGTATTGCCTCCCGCAGCAACAACAGCAGCAACGGCACCAATAGCACCATGTGCCGAAGACTGGAGCACCACCAAACACTCCTGAACATGCCTTGCCATCAGCTGAAGCAAGAGGTGGTAATGAGGTGGAATTCTACCCTCTATATGCTTCAGAGGCTGGAGGACCAGCAAAAGGCCATTCAAGCCTATACATCTGCCTACGATATAGGCAAAGGAGGGGGAATGCACCTGACTCAAGCGCAGTGGAGAATGATTTCAACGTTGTGCAAGGTTCTCCAACCCTTTGAACTTGCCACACGTGAAGTCAGTTCAGACACTACCAGCCTAAGTCAGGTCATTCCCCTCATCAGGCTTTTGCAGAAGCAGCTGGAGAGATTGAAGGAAAAGCTAAAATGGAGCGATTCCGCTAGGCATGTGGGACTTGTGGATGGAGCCCTTCATTCGCTTAACCAGGATTCACGGGTTGTCAATCTGTTGAAATCAGAGCACTACATTTTGGCCACCGTGCTCGATCCTAGGTTTAAAGCCTACGTTGTAGCTCTCTTTCCGGCAGACACAAGTCTGCAGATGTTCAAAGACCTGCTGGTGAGACAATTGTCAAGTCAAGCGGAACGTGACCCGCCAACAGCTCCTCCTTCCCATTCTCCCGCAACTGGGGCTGCCAGGAAAAGGCTAAGAATTCCGAGCCCACCCGCTGGCAGTGATGCAGGGCAGTCTGGAGCGAGTGCTGACATCTGGTCCGGACTGAAGGACCTGCCAACGATTACTGACATGTCGTCTACTGACACTGCATATGATTCTGTCACCATTGAAAGAATGGTGGAGGATTATATGAGTGACAGCATCCAAGTAGGCATGTCAGACAGTCCATACGTATACTGGCAGGAAAAAGAGGCAATTTGGAGGCCCTTGCACAAACTGGCTTTATTTTACCTAAGTTGCCCCCCCTCCAGTGTGTATTCCGAAAGAGTGTAGAGTGCAGCCGGTAACCTTGTCAGCGAAAGGCGTAGGAGGTTACTTCCACAAAATATGGAGAAGATGATGTTCATCAAAATGAATTATAATCAATTCCTCCTTGGAGACATTTACCAGCAATTGCCTCCACAAAGTACACAGGGACCTGTGATGGTGGATTCCAGTGGGGATGAATTAATACTCTGTGAGGAGTGGGATGTACACAGTGAAAGGGGTGAGGAATCAGACGATGAGGAGGAGGTGGACATCCTGCCTCTGTAGAGCCAGTTTGTGCAAGGAGAGATTGATTGCTTCTTTTTTGGTGGGGGCCCAAACCAACCAGTCATTTCAGTCACAGTCGTGTGGCAGACCCCGTCACTGAAATGATTGGTTTGTTAAAGTGTGCATGTCCTGTTTATACAACATAAGAATGGGTGGGAGGGCCCAAGGACAATCCCATCTTGCATCTCTTTTTTTTTTTTTTTAACTTTGCATCATGTGCTGTTTGGGGACTATTTTTTTAAGTGCCATCCTGTCTGCCACTGCAGTGCCACTCCTAGATGGGCCAGGTGTTTGTGCCTCACACTTTTGTCGCTTAGCAAAGTCATCCAGCTACCTCGGTGCAACCTTTTGGCCTAAAAACAATATTGTGATATGTGAGGTGTTCAGAATAGACAGGAAATGAGTGGAAATTATGGTTATTGAGGTTAATAATACTATAGGATCAAAATTACCACCAAATTCTATGATTTAAGCCGTTTTTTAGGGTTTTTTGAAAAATAAAACACCTGAATCCAAAACGCACCCGAATCCGACAAAAATTCTTAAGGGAGGTTTTGCCAAAACGCGTCCGGATGCAAAACACGACCGCGGAACCGAATCCAAAACCAAAACACAAACCCGAAAAATGCCCCTGCACATCTCTAATCTTAGTCCACTCAGATGAATACAGAGGCATTAGCAAACTTTGTTAAGAATGTTTTTATTCATGTATGTTACTTTTAAGAATTAAAAATACACTGCACTATGAAGCGCTCCTTCTAATCTTTATATATATATAATAATAATAATAATAATAATTTTATTTATAAAGCGCTCTTTCTCCAATAGGACTCAAGGCGCTTAACAGATACATAGCATAATATAGTACAGAAAATAATGAAGTACATTTTCATAAAATACAGAAGCATGAAGAAACTAAAAGGGACACTATGGAAATGCTTGAGTAAACAGGAAAGTTTTGAGTCTACTTTTGAAGGATTCTATAGTTGGGGCCTCTCGCACTGTGCGGGGAAGTGAGTTCCATAGAATCGGAGCCGCGTGACTAAAAGCTCGACCCCCAGATGAATTACGGTAGATTCTAGGTACTGCTAAAAGTCCTTCATCTACAGATCGCAGTAATCGAGTGGGGCAGTATGGGGTCAGAAGCTGTTTCAGGTACCTTGGGCCCTGGTCATGTAATGCTTTGAAACTCAGTTAGCCAATCTTGACGATGATTCGCCATCTTACAGGCAGCCAGTGAAGGGAGTATAGGATGGGTGTTACGTGGCTAGAACGGGGATGGTTGGTTAACAGCCCGACAGCTGTGTTTTGCACCAGCTGTAAGTGTTGCAATTCTTTTGCTGGGAGACCAAGGTAGAGGGCATTACAGTAGTCTAATCGAGATGATACAAATGCATGTATGACTTTTGGCATATCATCTGAGGGAATTAAGTGCTTGATTCTGGCTATGTTCCTCAGGTGAAAGAATGAGGATTTGATTGTGGCTGATATCTGATGTTTAAGTGTCAAGCCACCATCCAGGACAACGCCAAGATTCCGCACACGATCACTGGTCTGTAATTCTGACTCCTCAAGTGTAATTCCAGTTGGTTTGCTATGCTGCAGTCTTGTCCTTTGATGTTGCGGTCGTATCATAAGGACCTCTGTTTTATCCGGGTTCAGTCGCAGCCAACTGGCGCTCATCCACTCCTGTAGCTCAGCTAGACAGCCATTTAGGGTTGCTATTGGGTTATCAGTGCCCGAAGCAAAGGACAAGTACAGTTGTGTATCATCTGCATAGCAGTGGTAGACCAGGCCATGGCGCCTGATTATTTCACCCAATGGGAGCATGTATAATGCAAAAAGCATGGGGGATAGTATAGAACCTTGTGGGACACCACATGGTAATGGCACTGGTGGTGATGAGTATAATCCAGACGATACTCTCTGTGACCTGCCTGTGAGAAATGATTTAAACCAGCTTAGGACTGTGCCATCCAGACCACAGAAATGTATCAGTCGCTCAATCAGAAGCCCATGGTCCACGGTATCAAATGCTGCAGAGAGGTCTAGAATATATATATATATATATATATATATATATATATATGCTGTGGCAACATCTGGACTTTTTTATTGGGCTATCTGAGAGTGAATTTTATGGTTTATATGTGCAGTGCTTATTTCATACTTATATGAATACTATCTTTTAACAATTAAACTATATAGTTGTATCATATACTCAGGTTTATAGAGTTTATTTGTAGAGTCTGGTCAGTGGAGAGCAACACCACCTACACACCCCTTTTTCCATTATATTTCTGCAACGTGTTTCAGAAACTCTGTGTGAGCTGAACTGATTAAACTCTACTAAGTTTAGGTGTACGAACATCTGAACATTTATGATTGTCTAGCGCTGGGAAGATCGTTTTTTTTGCTTTGCTTTTATAAACATGTACACGCACATACATTCACAATAGGGTTCTTTTTTTTTTGTTGGAAACAAATTAACCTACCAGTATTTTTTTAGATTATGGGAGGAAACCAGAGCATCTGGAGAAAACCCATGCAAGCACAGGGAGAATATACAAACTCCACACAGTTAGGGCCATGGTGGGAATTGAACCCATGACCTCGTTGCTGTGAGGCAGTAATGCTAACCATTACACCGTCCGTGATAAGTAGAAACTGATTTGTTGCTATACGCAATATCTCCGGTTCTATTAAACCTGAGCTTTAGTAAATATTCCCCTAACAGTCCAGGTTTTAGTGATATCCATGCTTGAGCACAGGTGACTTTATTAGTACATCAGGTATTTTGATTAAACCAGCTCTGCTTAAGCATGGATATCACCTAGGGGTGAGTGCTGGACCATTTTTTGGGTTTTGGTTTAGAATCTGGATCTCCTTCATGTTTTGGATCTGTATTGGTTTTACCAAAACCGCCCTTGAGGGTTTTGGTTATTGATCGGGATTTTTGTTTTAAGAATCATAAAAACAGCTAAAATAACAGAATTTGGGGGTGTTTGTGTCCCTACAGTATTATTAACCTCAATAACATCAGTTTCCACTCATTTCTATTCTGAATACCTCAAAATATTGTTTTCATTCAGTTTAGGCCAAAAGTTGCACCAAGGTAACTGGATGACTAAGCTAAGCGACAGAAGTGGGCGGCACAAACACCTGGCCCATCTAGGAGTGTCACTACAGTGGCAAACAGGATATCAGTTTTATAAACTATGCCAAAAAAAATGCTCCAAAGAGCACATAATGCAAATAAAAGAGGTGCAAGATGGAATTGTCCTTGGGCCCTCCCACCCACCCTTATGTTTTATATTAAACAGGACATGCAAAGTTTAACAAACCAATCATTTCAGCGACATGGACTGTCCCTTGTGGCTGAAATTATTGGTTTGTTTGGACCCCCTCAAAACAAGCTAGCAATGGGCAGTGCAAAATCTGGCTTTCGTACTTTAAATAGGCACAATGTCGTCATCAGCATCTGAATGGCATTCGCTGACCTGAACCAATTCAGATGGTGACAAATCTGGGGAGGATAGGTATATTTGGGTATTATCCTTGTATAAATGATACTGAAATCCAAAAGAGCTGATTAGTTTGCCAAGGGATGTGGTAAAGATTAATAAAGCAGAGGACCTAAGGCTGAGCCTTGCAGTACACAAATAGATAGAGGTAGTGAAGAGGAGGTTGATTCAGAGATGGGGACTCTGAAAGTGATTAGATAGGTAGGTTGAGAACCAGGAAAGGGATGAGTCCCAAAGACTTAGGGATTGTAGGGTTTGTATGAGAAGAGAGCTGTCCAGTGTCATAAGCAGAACGGGAGTAATCACTGCATGCTTAAACAGTGAAGAAAAAATACTAGGAGAGAGAGAGAGAGAGAGTGAGAGAGAGAGTGTGAGAGAGAGAGAGAGAGAGAGAGAGAGAGATATTACCTATTTTAGTTAAGGTTGGATTGAGCAGAGGAGACAGAGCTTTACTTATATGTCAGAATATAGGATCAAGAGGAGAAGTAGTATACACATGATACACACTATCTATCTATCTATCTATATATACACACACACACACACACACACACACACACACACACACACACACACACATATAGGGGCTGGAAGAAGAGAAACATATTAAGGTCCCTATCAGTTGTTTTAACAGAAAGGCCAGCCTCGAGTAGACTTGTTCTCTGGGGATACAATGATGACCGCTTAGGTTGACCCACCACCATGAACATACAGATCAAAAGGGTCAGCAGCCAGGAGAGCAGCACAATGTCATGGATGATGTCATGAAGAAGCTATACAATGCTCTCCCTGTTTAAATATAAGCAAATCAGACAGGACACAGGACTACAGACACGCTTCTGCACTGTACATGTTTCTTCCAACATGCCCCACAACTCCACCACCAAAATTAGCACTTTTTCTTTTTTATTTCAATTTGTCTCATGCATGTGTGTGTGATATTGAATTCAGACAGTAATCTCCAAAAGGAATGAATTATTTCAAAGAACATCAAATGGAACAAACCTAAGAGCTCAATGAGTCAGTTGTAGAATACCAAAAATACTGTACAACCAACTACCTAGACACGTCGAACAATTTGGCAGATAATAAGTTACTTATCACTATATAGGGGAGATTTTATTAGCCAGGAGCTTCCACTGAAGCCTCATACAATGATATCCTTACAGTAGTAGTAGTAGTAGTAGTAATAATAATAATAATAATAATAATTTTATTTATATAGCGCTCTTTCTCCAATAGGGTGCAAGGCACTTAATAGACATAACATAATACATTGGAAAAGCGGAGACTAAGAGGGGATATGATCAACATCTACAAATGTATAAGGGGACAATACACAGAGCTAGCGCGGGACCTGTTTTTGGTTAGATCAACACAGAGGACTCGTGGACACTCGCTCAGGTTAGAGGAAAGGAGATTCCGCACAATACGGCGTAAAGGCTTTTTCACGGTAAGGACAATACGTGTTTGGAATTCCCTGCCCGAGGGAGTTGTAATGGCGGAATCTGTCAACACCTTTAAGAATGGGTTAGATAAATTCCTATTGGATAAGGATATCCAGGGGTATGGTGCATAGTCATTCATTATAGTTACTATAAATAGGGATAAAATGCAATGGCTGACAGCAGCATCAGTCAGAAATTTTAGTCAAATCATCATGCATAGGACACCACAAATAGGTTGAACTCGATGGACAATTGTCTTTTTTCAACCTCAGATACTATTAAAGAAACAATGAAGAACAGAAAAGCTTTTCATAAAATACATACAGCATGGAGATATTAAAGGGACAATTATGGATATGCTTGAGTAAACAGGAAAGTCATTTTTGAAGGATTCTAGAGTGGGGGGCCTCTCGAACTGTACGGGTAAGCGATTTCCATAGAGTTGGAGCCACATGGCTAAAATCTTGACCCCCAGATGAATTACGGGAGATTCTAGGTACTGCTAATAGTCCTTCATCTACAGATTGCAGTAATTGAGTGGGGAAGTATGGAATCAGAAGCTGCTTCAGGTACCCTGGGCCCTGGTCATGTAGTGCTTCTAAAGTCAGCAAGCCAATCTTGTAGAAGATTTGCCATTTTACAGGCAGCCAGTGGAGTGAATAGAGAATCAGTGTTATGTGGCTGGAACGGGGTTAGTTGGTTAGCAGCCTGGCAGCTGTGTTTTGTACCAGCTGTAAGCAGTGTAATTCATTTGCTGGGAGATCAAAGTAGAGGGCATTGTAGTAGTCTAATTGAGATGATACAAATGCATGTATGACTTTAGGCAGATCTTCTCAGTGAATTAAATGCTTGATTCTGGCTATGTTCATTGTGACTGATATCTGTATCTGATGTCAAGTCTCCTTCCAGGACAACGCCAAGATTCTGCACATGATCAGTGGTTTATAATTCTGAATCCCCAAGCGTAAATCCAGTTGGCAAGCTATGCTGCAGTCTTGTTCTTAGATGTTGCAGTCTTATCATAAGAAACTCTGTTTTATCAGGATTCACTCGCAGCCAACTGGCACTCATCCACTCTTGGAGCTCAGCTAGTCAGCAAATTAAGGTTGTTTTTGGGTTCTCAGTACCTGGAGCAAAGGACAGGTACAGTTGTGCATCATCTGCATAGTGGTGGTAGGACAGGCCATGGCCTTTGATTATTTCACCCAGTGGTAGCATGTATACTGCCAATAGCATGGGGGATAGTATAGAACCTTGTGGGACACCACATGGAAGTGGCACTGGTGATGATGAGTGGACTCCGGACAAAACTCTCTGTGACCTGCCTGTGTGAAATTATGTGAACCAGCTAAGGACTGTGTTGTACAGTTCACAGAAAGTTTTCAGGCGCTCAATCAGAATCCCATGGTCCATGGTACTCTAAACAAACTGAAGGACAAAAAGCCATCTGAAGAGAAAAAAAAATCCCTTTATGGGACATTCTTTTAAAACTCAAAATTGGTATATAATATGGTTTTAAACTTAACTTTTAATGGTACTTTCTGCTAAAAAGAGAAGGGTACATGTAGACTTTTATAAAAAAAAAATATTTGTCAACCTTACACAAAGAATAATCAATAGAATACAGGTTGAGAATCCCACATCCAAATATTCTGAAATACGGAATATTCCAAAATACAATTTTTTTTGAGTGAGATAGTGAAACCTTTGTTTTCTGATGGCTCAATGTACACAAATTATGTTTAGTACACAGAGTTATTAAAAATATTGTATTAAATGACCTTCAGGCTGTGTGGGTAAGGTGTATATGAAACATAAATGCATTCTGTGCTTAGACTTAGGTCTCATCACCATGATGTCTCATTATGGTATGCAATTATTCCAAAATACGGAAAAATCTAATATCCAAAATACTTCTGGTCCCAAGCAATTTGGATAAGGGATACTCAGCCTGTATTGTACAATATGTACTTTTTAGTAAACACAAACACAATAAATGGCCTTGTAGTGAAAATATGTAAAAAGACATCTATTTATCAGATGATTGCAGCAGCAGAAAAGAGATTTCATTATTTAAATAGTAACACAAGAAAAACATTTTAGTGTAGCAATATGATTAACATACACCTCTCTAGAAGATAATAGAATATTGATTGCAACTCTGAAATCCGGCTTTAGCTAGCAATGAGTCACTATTTTGACACAGTTGTAACACATGTGAAAGATAAGGAATGATACAATTTGTCAGACAGATTTTAGCATAAATTTATTATACTACAGTATATCCTTTAAGCTCAGTACTGTACGGTGTAGTTAAAAACTGTTCACTTCTCAAGCACCATAGGCATAAGAGAAAATATGAAGTGCAACTTCAAATAACACCTGTGGAATTGATAATCAAGTGGAATAATCTGAGCGTATGTAAATCATAATAGCATCTACCATTCCATAATAGTAATTAGTCATAGGAGAGGGCAGTGAAGCTCGCAATGTGTAATTTCAAATTAATGTACCCAGTTCTCCACTGTGTGCTACCCCCGTGTGTCATGTTGAGTATCCCATATCCAAATATTCCAAAATACGGATTTTTTTTAGTGAGATAATGAAAACTTTGTTTTCTGATGGCTCAATGTACACAAACTTTGTTTAATACACAAAGTTATTAAAAATATTGTATTAAAATGACCTTCAGGCTGTGTGTATAAGACGTATATGAAACATAAATGAATTGTGTGAATGTATACACACTTTGTTTAATACACAAAGTTATTAAAAATATTGGCTAAAATTACCTACAGGCTGTGTGTTAGGTGTATATGAAACGTAAATGTATTCTGTGCTTAGACTTAGGTCTCATCACCATGATATCTCATTATTCCAAAATACGGAAAAATCCAATATCCAAAATACTTCTGGTCCCAAGCATTTTGGATAAGGGAGACTCAACCTGTAATACATTCTATACATGTTTGGTACCATAATAAAAGTTAGATATAGGAAAGCAGTACAGTGCTTAAGGTTCCCAATTCCTTCTGCTGTACACTGTCTTCAAAGAGCGTACAGCTGATGATAGCAGGAGTGGGAGAGCACCAGTGGAAATAAACTTAAGGTGTGGGGGAAACGATTTTGTGTTACTGTGTTAGGTGATCCCTGGTACAGTACGCATTACAGGGATCAGATGCGTTGTAGGGAAGTATGTCCCCACACCGGAAAAATACCTCTGAGAAGGTAGAGTGGATAGTCCTTAGTCCGTCTGCTGTATGGCCTCTTCCTGCAGCGGAGAGACCGTATAGAGATGAGTAGAACGATCATTTCCTCACATCTGGGTTTGATCACCCTGTCAGCCTGATGTAATATCCTGTGGTGATACCTATATGTAAGTGCACATCTAATCTTGATTTGCACTCAGTATTTAATTCCTATAGTTCCTATAGAATTAAAAAGGCTGCTTGGAACCATGTGATTAAAGTTGTAAATACCACAACTTAGGTAATGCACCTATATATATATAAAATAAAGGATTGTAGTAATTAGAAAACCTAACTAGGTAGAGGAGATAGCATAGTATTGGTGGCATGTATAAAAAAGACACTAACGTAGAGATATTAGGTAATGGTGAGCTAAAAAGGATATATACCCCGGAGGAGAAATAGGTGGAAAATAATGTGAAATAGATAACAAATGTGAATGGGTAGGTGGGTAAGTGTTGATAAGGACATGTATTAGGGCCAAAAGAGAAAAAATCTGTGAATGAGACTTATGTGATAATCCGTGAAAATTCCTATTATTATCAACATAAAATAAATAGAAACAAAAATAGAATTTTAATTACCTACCGGTAAATCCTTTTCTTGTAGCCCGTAGAGGATACTGGGAAACCATTTAGTACCATGGGGTATAGACGGGTCCACTAGGAGCCTTGGGCACTTTAAGAATTTGATAGTGTGCGCAGGCTCCTCCCTCTATGCCCCTCCTACCAGACTCAGTCTTGGAAACTGTGCCCGAGGAGACGGTCATACTTTCAGAGAAGGATAGATAAAGAATGTGGTGAGATTACGAACCAGCACACAGAACAATAGGAAAGCCATGCTAACCAAACTTGAAACATGAACAGCAACAGCTGAACAAACCAGAATACTTAACCAAGCAACAGTGCTGGAAGAACGAAGCACCGGGCGGGCGCCCAGTATCCTCTGTGGACTACGAGAAAAGGATTTACCGGTAGGTAATTAAAATCCTATTTTCTCTTACGTCTTAGAGGATACTGGGAATCCATTTAGGACCATGGGGAAAGTACTAAAGACTCCCAAACCGGGTGGGAGAGTGCTGAGGTTCCTGCAGAACTGATTGACCAACCTGAAGGTTCTCAGAGGCCTAAGTATCGAACTTGTAAAACTTTGCAAACGTGTTCGACCCCGACCAAGTAGCTGCACGGCAGAGCTGTAAAGCCGAGACACTACAGGCAGCCACCCAAGAAGAACCCACCGACCTAGTAGAGTGGGCTTGTACAGATTTCGGAACCGGCAATCCTGCCGTGGAATAAGCATGCTGGATAGTGAGCCTGATCCAGCATGCAATAGACTGCTTTGAAGTAGGACACCCAATTTTATTGGGATCATAAAGAATGGACAGTGAGTCGGATTTTCTGTGATGACCTGTTCTCTTTACATACACCTTCAAAGCCCTCACAACATCCAAACACTTTGAAGTAGCAGAGGTGTCCGTCACAGCCGGAACTACAATAGATTGGTTGATGTGAAAAGCGGACACCACCTTAGGAAGAAATTGCTGACGAGTTCTGAGTTCAGCTCTGTCCTCATGGAAAATTAAGTAGGGACTCTTGTCAGACAATGCCCCTAGCTCCGACACACGTCTTGCTGAGGCCAGGCCAACAGCGTGACGGTCTTCCACGTAAGGTACTTTACGTCAATCTCCTTTAACGGTTCAAACCAGTCCGATTGGAGGAACTGCAGCACCAGATTGAGATCCCAAGGTGCCGTGGGAGGCACAAAGGGAGCCTGGATGTGCAGAACACCTTTCAAAAATGTCTGGACCTCAGGGAGAGAAGTCAATTGTTTCTGAAAGTAAATAGACAAGGCCAAAATTTGGACTTTAATGGAGCCTAGGCATAGGCCCAAATCCACTCCCGACTGCAGAAAAAGCAGGAGACGTCCCAGATGAAATTCCACTGCAGAATATCGTTTGCTCTCAAACCAAGAGACATACTTCTTCCATATACGGTGGTAATGTTTAGACGTTACCCCCTTCCTGGCTTGGATCATACTCGGGATGACCTTGTCAGGAATCCCTCTTCTGGCTAGAATCAGTCGTTCAACTTCCATGCCTTTAAACGCAGCCGCTGTAAGTCTTGATAGACAAATGGGCCCTGTTGCAGAAGATCCTCGTGAAGAGGTAGAGGCCACGGATCTTCGATCAGCATCTCGAGAAGATCCACGTACCAGGCCCTTCGAGGCCAGTCCAGAGCAATGAGGATTGCTTGAACCTTTTCCCTTTTAATTCTCTTTAGAATTCTTGGGATCAGAGGAAGTGGAGGAAACATGTACACTAGCTGGTAGACCCACGGAGTTGTCAGAGCGTCTACCGCCAATGCTTGTGGGTCTCTCGACCTGGAACAATACCGCTTGAGCTTCTTGTCGAGTCAGGCCATCATGTTGATCTGTGGATATCCCCACTGACGTGTCAACCACCGAAACACCTCTGGGTGGAGGCCCCACTACCCTTGGTGTAGGTCGTGTCTGCTGAGGAAGTCTACTTCCCAGTTGTCTACTCCCAGAATGAAGACCGCTGACAATGCCACGGCGTTTTTTTCCACCCAGAGGAGAATTCTTGACACATCTGACATTGCTGCTCTGCTTTTCATTCCACCCTGTTGGTTTATGTATGTTACCGCCGTTACATTGTCCGACCGGACTTGAATGGCCTGATTCCAAAGTAGAGATGAGGCCTGCAGAAGGGCGTTGTAGATTGGCCTGAGTTCCAAGATGTTTATTGGAAGGACGACTTCCCAACTTGACCATCTTCCTTGAAACTCGAACCTCCGACCCTCGACGAGGTGAGAAGTCTGTAGCCACCACAGATGGGAGATTCTGGCTTTTGGCGACAGACAGATCCTCTGGTGCATGTGAAGATGCGATCCAGACCATTTGTCCAACAGATCCAGCTGTAAGGGCCTCACATGAAACCTTCTGTACTGAAGCGCCTCGTAAGAGGCCCCCATTTTCCCCAGAAGGCGAATGCACAGATGCACCAAGATCCGGGTTGACTTCAGGACAGCCCGAACCATCGACTGGATTACCATAACCTTCTCCAAGGGAAGGAACACTCTCTGAGATTTTGGTAAGTTTAGAATCCACTCGTGATCCAGGAGTAGTCTGGTTGAGAGGCTAATGCTGTCAAACAAACGCTTCCTGGAAGGTGCCTTTATCAGAAGATCGTCCAGGTACGGAATTATGTTCACTTCCTGTTTGCGGAGTAGAAACATCATCTCTGCCATCACCTTAGTGAACACCCTCGGTGCCGTGGAGACCCCAAATGGCAGGGCCTGGAACTGGTAGTGACAGTCCTGCAGTGCAAACCGTAGATAAGCCTGATGAGGTGGCCAGATCGGAATGTAAAGGTATGCATCATTAATATCCAGAGACACTAGAAATTCCCCCTCTTCCAGACCTGAGATCACCGCTCTCAGAGACTCCATCTTGAACTTGAACACTCGTGAGTACAGGTTCAATGACTTGAGATTCAAAATCGGTCTTACCGAACCGTCCGGTTTCGGTACTACAAACAAGTTGGAATAATGGGGGTTATTCCGACCCATTTGCACACAGCGGTTTTTTGCTGCGGTGCGAACGGGTGCGGAATGCGAATGCGCGGCAGGTGCAGTGCGCATGTGTGACGTTGCCCGGCAACAGGGGTCGCCGGGTTACATCGTGGCTACCGACGGAAGCGGTCGCAGCGGCGACTGCTAAGGAGATTGACAGGAAGGAGGCGTGAATGGGCGTATCCAGACTGTTTGGAGCCATTTTCGGGGAGTGGTGAGTATAACGCAGGCATGTCTAGGACAATGGAGGGCAGAGTAGTGACGTCAAAGCCGGGCCCATCATCGCTGGATCCATCGCACAGGGTAAGTATGTCCAGGGCTAGTCTAGTTTTGTGTGAATTTTTTTTAGCTTAGCAGGGCTGCACAAGTGATCGCAGCCCTGCTAAGCTAAAATACACTCCCCCATAGGCGTGGACTATTGATCGCATCAGCAGCTAAAAGTTGCTGGCTGCGATCAACTCAGAATGACCACCAATATCCCTTGTTTTGCAGATGAGATGAAACTGGAACAATGACCTGAGTCTGTACTAGTTTTTGAATGGCGTCCTGTAAGGTTATACTTGCTTCCTGTGAAACTGGTAAGCCTGATTTGAAGAATCTGTGAGGTGGGAGCTCCCGAAACTCCAGTCTGTAGCCCTGTGAAATAAGATATATTACCCAGGAAACCTGGCATGATGTTGTCCAGATGTGACTGAAAAATTTGTTAGTTCATCTCCAAATAAGGCCTCCTCCTGTGAAGGGTAGGCCTTCCATGCCTTTCCTGGAGTCCACGTCAACAGTCCACTGGCGTAGCCATAAGCCTCTGCGTGCTGACTCTGCCATAGCAGTGGTGCGTGCATTAAGCAATCCTATTTCTTTTATGGCTTCCACCATAAAATCTCCTGTATATGTTGCAGGAGTAAAATAATCTCCCCCTGAGGCAAGGTACCTAACCCCTCAATTAGTTTACCCGACCATTTGGCGATGGCCCTAGTAATCCACCCACATGCTATAGTGGGTCTCTGGGCCACTCCAGCAGCTGTATACAAAGATTTGAGTGCATTCTCAATTCTACGATCAGCCATGTCTTTTAGGGAGGCTGCACCCAGGACAGGCAATACATTTTTCCGTGACAGCCTAGATACTGATGCATCCACTACCGGTGGATTTTCCCATTTTTTCCTATCCTCAGGAAGAAAGGGAAAAGATGATATCAACCTTTTTAGGGATTTGAAATTTTCTATCAGGATTAACCACGGTTCTTCAAACAGGGTATTTAGTTCCTTTGACACAGGAAAAGTGGCTGAGGAATTCTTTTTTATACTAAAATAAGATTCCTCAGTCTCCTCTGTTACCTTATCAGGAATATGCAGAACTTCTCTGATAGCTTCTATGAGAGCCTCTATTCCCTGTGACAGAGAAGCCTCCCCCACCTCTGAGTCCACCTCACCCTCCTCCATGTCTGACCCCTTAATATCAGAGTCAAACTGCAGGATATGGGCCAAAGGACGTTTTTGAGGACAAATGGCAGGAGACTGAGATGCTGGTCTGGGTACTGAGTCTCTGTTCATAAACTCAGTCATCAATTGTCTTAAGTATTATGTCTCTTTCTTATTGCGGGACAATTTAGTAAAAATATTGGAAATCATTCCCCTAATGGAATCCAGCCAAGTTGGCTCTGCCCCGCTAGCCTGGGAGGGTGCACTGCACTGAGTACACTGCAGATAACCCCCTGGAGAAGAGGAACACTGCGCCTTACATGAAACACACTCTTTGTCTGATATACTGTGACAGCACACATACACAGGAAAAGGTTAAATGCACAATTAACCCACAAAGAGCCCTTCAAGAGAGACACAGATATAGTCTGGAGCCAGCACACAGCGCCCTTACTGCTAATGCCAAGTTTAGCCGGGTCTCAGATTAACTACCCAGATTGGGGACATAGTATACTAGTAAGTGCTCCTCCCCTGCTATGACCCCCTGGTACCGCTGAGGTAATCTGAAGTCTCTCCAGAGGAGCTGTGCGTCCCTGTCAGTCAGCGTGTGTGTCCACTGCAGAGGGAAAATGGCGCTGGTGAGCTGCTGGATCCCCTCATAGCCCCACCCCTTCAATGGCGCACGGTCTTCCCGCTTTTTTGTACTGGCTGAGGTAATTTTAGTGCTTAAAATGGAGTCAGACGCCTTTTAAGTCTGTAGTACTGTGTACACCCGTAGTGTGCTTAGACTCAGTTCGCTCCCTCAGAAGCGGAGAATCCGCACTGTGTACTGAGTCTGGACACCCAGCCGCCCCACACAGAAGCCATGCATCTCCGTACCCTCATGCCGCCATAATGGCTGGCGACCTGTTAACCAGGACGCCAGCTTAGTACTCAGCACTCTTCTATCTACTGGCTCTGTTAGGGGTGGCGGCGTGCTGCGGAAATGTACGCTTGCCATGATGGGGCTTGCTAATAGTTCCCTCAGGAGCTAGTGTCCTGTCAGCTGGGAACAGGACCATTAACCCTTCAAGAGGTTGGGCCGCCCCCCCCCTCCCCCCCCTCCCCCCCCTTAAGTCCCACGAAGCAGGCAGGTTGGTGCCATCCAGACCTACCTGAAAATAACAAACATACAAAATAAATGCAGAAAGCTCTTCGGGAGCTTCCAACGACATGACCGGCTCCTCCGGGCACATTTTCTAAACTGAGTCTGGTAGGAGGGGCATAGAGGGAGGAGCCAGCGCACACTATCAAATTCTTAAAGTACGCAAGGCTCCTAGGGACCTATCTATACCCCATGGTACTAAATGAATTCCCAGTATCCTCTAGGACGTAAGAGAAATATATATATATATATATATATATATATATATTTATTTATAAATAAAAAATACTATCAAATATGATAGAAAGTAAATAAAAATTGTGCGCTCCAAGTGAGAGGGATAACACTCCTTCAAAAAGGATCTTGCTTGATTCGAAACATACTGGAACACACAGAGAACCTGGGACTCTGCACCCTCATACCACGGGCTTGCACAGGCAGCACCTGATGTCACATGCAACCTCCACCGGGACTAGGAAACGTCCCTGCTGCTTCTCTCCCCATACCCCAGCAAGCGGCAATGCATAAGCCACCAATATAGGTAAGGTCGGGAAAGCACTCTTCATAGATCAGATGGGCAGTTGTGGGCTAAATGGTTAGCCTGAAGCCACAGACTTAAACAGAGGTCTCCCGTTTCCCAAACCTTTTAAAAAAAGAGCTGAAAACATTAGAAACTGCTTTTGCATTTATTATTGTTTTTATTGCTATACTGTTTGTTTATTTATTTATTTGTTTCTTTATTTTCATTTCATTTTATTTTAACCTACTTGCTACATTTCATACACACTAGCACTCATATCTCTAAACATAATCAGCATGAAGAGCATTGGGGACTTCCAATTATTACTACAAAGAATCTTTTACTACCTATGTATAACCATAAAATACTGTAATTGTGTCCAGTGCAGCAATGTAATGATCACAAAGAGTTAATGTGTTCACGGTTCCCAGTGAAGCTGAATTCCTTTGCAGAAAGATACAGTCATTTAGTTGAAAGTTTAACATACCTTGTAACAAAGTGTTTTATATGCCCTGCCAGAAAAGGAGGGGGGGGGGGGGGGGTCTGACCTGCATGTCAGTATGTCAGTCCCTTATTCTTGGCTCATGGAGGGGAGCAGTTCATACTGCACTTATGTCTTAAATTGAGAAACAGAAGCCTTAATTGGCACTCCCGCTTTGCTGTCTGGATGGCGAGTGCAGAAACCACTCACCCCACACTTATGGTAGAGGTTAACTGGATTTCCATTGGTCTCAGCTGAAACATACTGTAGAGGTACATTGCCTGCCACAAAGAGCACTCTCCAATAGGCAAGCCTGCATGTGTTGCAGATGTTCACACCATTGCTGTGCTGTACTATTTGGGGAGGTACTGCAATTTAGATTTCAGTTTGAATAAACCCCACCAAAATCTAACTCTCTCTGTACATGTTATATCTGCCCCCCCCCCCCCCCCCCCCCCCCCTGCAGTGCACATGGTTTTGCCCAACTGCTAACAAATTTGCTGCTGCGATCAACTCTGCATTAGGCCCTTATTTTCCTCCTATGGTCCAAACTATAAGTCGCTTTTCAACATATGTCTTCCATCTTAATTACCCACTCACACCTGCTCTGTCCCTCTTTTTTTAACACTGTAACTACAGTATTCCCCCTACTGCATATTTGCCCCTTTTAACTCAGTGCTACCTAATATCTCTACATTAGCATCTTTTTACTTCATGCCGCCAATCAGTGCCGTAACTAGACATTTTAGCACTGTGTGCAAGAAACGGCATCGGAGCCCCCCCCCCCCCCTCTATGTAAAGCAGGGGCGGTGCGCGCCGTAGTCGTGCGCAAAAAATATAGGGGCATGGCTTCATGGGAAAGGGGTGTGGCCACAAAATAATACCAATTCATATAACGAGGCACAGTAGTCTCCATTATTCAAATTACGCCGCACAGATTCCCCTTTTTACACATTAACGCAGACAGCGTGCCCTCTTTACACATTACGGCAGACAACGTCCTCTTTTTACACATTCAGGCAGACAGCATCCCCTTTTTTACACATTTCGGCAGACAGCGTCCCCTTTTTTACACATTACAGCAGACAGCGTCCCCCTTTTTACACATTTTGGCAGACAGCGTCCCCTTTTTCACACATTACAGCAGACAGCATCCCCTTTTTACACATTATGGAGGACAGCGTCCCCTTTTTACACATTACGGCAGACAGTCCCCCTTTTTTTACACATTACGGCAGACTGCGTCCCCCGTTTTACATGTTACGGCAGACAGCGTCCCTTTTTACACATTATGGCAGACAGTGTGCACTTTTTACACATTACAGCAGACAGCGTCCCCTTTTTACACATTACGGCAGACAGTCCTTTTTACACATTACGGCAGACAGCGTCCCCCTTTTTACACATTACGGCAGACAGTGTCCCCCTTTTTACACATTACGGAAGACAGCGTCCCTTTTTACACATTACGGCAGACACACAATACACACATACATGGTACATACATATATACTGTACATACATAGATCTACACTATACACACATACATATACACTTTACATACATATACACTGTACATACATATACACTTTACATACATATACACTGTACATACATACACTTTACATACATAAACTGTACATACACTTTACATACACACATACACATATAATGTACATACATAGACATACATAGATACATACATACAGTAGCACCATAGAGCTGCAGGCACTCAAATCATTTAACTACCTACTTTAGAGTACATATTTTCCTCAGGGTATGAACTGCCATTGCTATACTTATTCTGGCCACTCACTCTTTCCTGTCTGCCTCTTCCCCCGGAGCCCCGAGCAGCACATCAGCCCGATAGCTAGCCCAGCAGGACAACAATAACCTTACCCTTGGCACCAATCAGAGGGGACTCCGAGACCTGTAGGCCCCCTGCAGTGCACATGGTTTTGCCCAACTGCTAACAAATTTGCTGCTGCGATCAACTCTGCATTAGGCCCTTATTTTCCTCCTATGGTCCAAACTATAAGTCGCTTTTCAACATATGTCTTCCATCTTAATTACCCACTCACACCTGCTCTGTCCCTCTTTTTTTAACACTGCAACTACAGTATTCCCCCTACTGCATATTTGCCCCTTTTAACTCAGTGCTACCTAATATCTCTACATTAGCATCTTTTTACTTCATGCCGCCAATCAGTGCCATAACTAGACATTTTAGCACTGTGTGCAAGAAACGGCATCGGAGCCCCCCCCCCCTCTATGTAAAGCAGGGGCGGTGCGCGCCGTAGTCGTGTGCAAAAAATATAGGGGCATGGCTTCATGGGAAAGGGGTGTGGCCACAAAATAATACCAATTCATATAACGAGGCACAGTAGTCTCCATTATTCAAATTACGCCGCACAGATTCCCCTTTTTACACATTAACGCAGACAGCGTGCCCTTTTTACACATTACGGCAGACAACGTCCTCTTTTTACACATTCAGGCAGACAGCATCCCCTTTTTTACACATTTCGGCAGACAGCGTCCCCTTTTTTACACATTACAGCAGACAGCGTCCCCTTTTTACACATTACGGAGGACAGCGTCCCCTTTTTACGCATTACGGCAGACAGAGTCCCCTTTTTACACATTACGGAAGACAGCGCCCCCCTTTTACATATAACGGCAGACAGTCCCCCTTTTTTACACATTACGGCAGACTGCGTCCCCCTTTTTACACATTTCGGCAGACAGCGTCCCCTTTTTCACACATTACAGCAGACAGCATCCCCTTTTTACACATTACGGAGGACAGCGTCCCCTTTTTACACATTACGGCAGACAGTCCCCCTTTTTTTACACATTACGGCAGACTGCGTCCCCCGTTTTACATGTTACGGCAGACAGCGTCCCTTTTTACACATTATGGCAGACAGTGTGCACTTTTTACACATTACAGCAGACAGCGTCCCCTTTTTACACATTACGGCAGACAGTCCTTTTTACACATTACGGCAGACAGCGTCCCCCTTTTTACACATTACGGCAGACAGTGTCCCCCTTTTTACACATTACGGCAGACAGCGTCCCTTTTTACACATTACGGCAGACACACAATACACACATACACTGTACATACATATATACTGTACATACATAGATCTACACTATACACACATACATATACACTTTACATACATATACACTGTACATACATATACACTTTACATACATATACACTGTACATACCGTATATACTCGAGTATAAGCCGACTTTTTCAGCACTTTTTTTTGTGCTGAAAAAGCCACCTCGGCTTATACTCGAGTCAGTGACAGGCAGAGGCAGAGCAGTGTGAAGGAGGGACACGGAGCGCACAGCGCGCGGCTCTCCTGTGTCCCTCCTGCATCTCCGGCGGCAGCAGCGGCGGTTCTATTACAGGAAGTACCCGTTCGTGACCTCTGATCACGAACCGGCACTTCCTTTAATAGACCCGCCGCGGCCGCCGAAGATGCAGGAGGGACACAGGAGAGGCGCGTGCTGTGCGCTTCGTGTCCCTCCAGAAGACAGCGCGGGATCGACGGAGGGGTAAGTAACAACACTGTGGGGCATACCTGGCACTTGGGGAGGGAACGTATCAGGCATCATGAGGGGGCATATCTGGCAGCACTGTGGGGGCATATCTGGCAGCACTGTGGGGGCATATCTGGCAGCACTGTGGGGGCATAACTGGCAGCACTGTGGGGGCATATCTGGCAGCACTGTGGGGGCATATCTGGCAGCACTGTGGGGGCATATCTGGCAGCACTGGCAGCACTGTGGGGGCATATCTGGCAGCACTGTGGGGGCATAACTGGCAGCACTGTGGGGGCATATCTGGCAGCACTGTGGGGGCATATCTGGCAGCACTGTGGGGGCATATCTGGCAGCACTGTGGGGGCATATCTGGCAGCACTGTGGGGGCATAACTGGCAGCACTGTGGGGGCATATCTGGCAGCACTGTGGGGGCATATCTGGCAGCACTGTGGGGGCATATCTGGCAGCACTGTGGGGGCATATCTGGCAGCACTGTGGGGGCATATCTGGCAGCACTGTGGGGGCATATCTGGCAGCACTGTGGGGGCATATCTGGCAGCACTGTGGGGGCATATCTGGCACTGAGGGCTGTGTACGGCTAGAGCTGCATTTCCCACCCTAGGCTTATACTCGAGTCAATAAGTTTTCCCAGGTTTTTGTGGTAGAATTAGGTGCCTCGGCTTATATTCGGGTCGACTTATACTCGAGTATATACGGTACATACACTTTACATACATAAACTGTACATACACTTTACATACACACATACACATATAATGTACATACATAGACAATGTGCTTACATACACATACATAGATACATACATACAGTAGCACCATAGAGCTGCAGGCACTCAAATCATTTAACTACCTACTTTAGAGTACATATTTTCCTCAGGATATGAACTGCCATTGCTATACTTATTCTGGCCACTCACTCTCTCCTGTCTGCCTCTTCCCCCGGAGCCCCGAGCAGCACATCAGCCCGATAGCTAGCCCAGCAGGACAACAATAACCTTGCCCTTGGCACCAATCAGAGGGGACTCCGAGACCTGTAGGCCAGTACAGGGACAACAATAACTATCCCTGGGAACACACAGGACACACAGCAGCACTATCCCCGGCCACCTGATGCTGCCGGCTTGCAGACAACTTACTGAAGCCGGGAGCAGTGCGCACCATTTGGAACATTCATCTCAGCGGTGGTTGCTTGCAAAGAGAGATGGCAGTGGCTGCGCCCCCAACGCATTTGTGCTGTGTGCGGCACACCCTTCGCCCATAGGTAGTTACGGCCATGCCGCCAATACTATGCGATCTCCTCTACCTAGTTAGGTTTTCTTTTCTTTTTTTCCTTTTTTTTTTTTGTTTTTTTTTTGCAAATTATGTTTTATTGATTATTAATCTGTAATGCAAGATACAGTGTACATGTCACAAAATAAAACAGAGAGCACAGTGGTAAAAAAATAAAAAAATCAATGGCACCTCAACGGAACAGCCTGTGCAGGAGTCATAGCTAAAAGAGATTATCATAGCATGTCGAGAACCTTAAATTCCTTTCTGTGCACTATATTAGCATAAAATCACCCACTGTTAAAAATCTCAGCATGTACAGTAGTATCAAACAGGAAGGAAAGAGAAAAGAAGGTGAGAACATAGAGAAAAAGGAAAACGGAGGAATAGGTAAAACTAACAAGATAATAAAGGAAACAGAGAGCAAAGAAAGAGAGAAAGAAAGAAGCCTCACAGCCAGGGCAATGAAAAGTGTACTCAATTGTAACAATAGGGGATAAACCCACTGTCAGACCAGGATAGGGAAACCTAAATAATAATAGACACTAGCAGTCCAGACAGTTCAGTACTCCGCACTTACCCATCACCCACACAACCATGTAAAGACTTATAATGGTCAGATTGTTTGTATAATAACTAGGGGTACCAAGTTGCTGTAAACAACCGACTATTCGTGGATAAAGTGGAAATAAGATCATTCATAGTCATATAGTGCTTTATTCAAACATACCATTCAGTCATAGTCGGGTCAGAGGCTGATCTCCTGTGAACTTGGATGACTGCATTATAGAGGCAGGACGTCGGAGGTTCAGCAACCAAAAACTGGGGCACGAGGGCAAATCTTCCTGGAGGATGAAACTAGCCGCCTTTATCACCTTATGCCTCTATCACCCTCTCCTATGACTAATTACTACTATGGAATGGTACTGTAGATGCTATTTTGAACTATGAACTATATAAGCTCATATTATTCCTCTTAATTATCAATTCCAGCTGTTATTATTTGCATACTGTTTATGTCTGTTTGAAGTCACACTTTATATTTTCTCTTATTCCTATGCTGCATGAGAAGTGAACAATTTTGTAACTACACCGAACAAGGGTATCGGTCATTAGATCGACCACACTTAGGTTGACAGTCATTAGGTCGACCACTATTGGTCAACATGCAGTAGGTCGACAGGGTCACTAGGTCGATATGGTAATTAGGTCGACATGAACAAGCTTGACATAGAAAAGGTCGACATGAGGTTTTTTTAACTTTTTTTGGTGTCTTTTCTTCATAAAGTGATGGGGAACCCCAATTGGTGCACCGGGTCCCCTCGTATGGCTCACTTCACTCGCCATGCTTTGGGCAAGGTTAACATTCCCCACTGTAGTCCACGTGGATCGTAAAGTATGAAAAAGGTCCAAAAATTTGAATTTTTTTTTGAAAAACTCATGTTGACCTTTTTCCATGTCGGCCTTGTTCATGTCGACCTAATGACCATTTTGACCTAGTGACCCTGTCGACCTTCTGCATGTCAACCAATAGTGGTCGACCTAATAACTGTCGAACTAACTGCAGTCAACCTAATGACCGTATCCCACTCAGGGCCGGTTCAAGGTCTCTGTGCACCCTAGGCAAAGCTTCAGCCTAGCGCTCCCTAACCTGCAACCCCCACCACCATGACCACCACCTCCTGGAAGGGAGATGAAGGTAGGCTGGGGTGAATTGCATCATTATACATATACAGAATAAAGGGACAACACTCAAGGAGTTTTAAAGTGATAAGGTATACTGTAAACAAAGTAAAAAAAAATTATGACTTTGTTCGCAATATACTTTCACTTTAAAAGTGCCTGAGTACCAGCTATACTTTATATACTGTATAATACTGTATATGTTGTCTTATGGGGATATTTAATTGGGTTTGGGTACGGGATGCTGCCAGTCAGAATACCGACAGCGGCATGCTGACCACTATAATACCAACATCTTAAATGAAATTAATTAACCTTACCCTTTACCCTAACCCTCCCTCTCCGCAGCTTAACCCAAACCCTCCTTGGCATGCTAACATTCAGGTTGCTAGCTGTCGGGATTCCGGCGTCATATGTTTGTATGCTCCTTATCGTGTTCCATCCCCCCATCTGTAATTTCATTACTGACCCGCATACAGAGACATCCTTCAGGTTTTTGCTAGATGAACTCAGTGGTGCCCTCCAGTGGCCGGCGCCCCTAGGCAGCCGCCTAAAGCTGCCTAATGGTAGAGCCGGCACTGATCCCACTGGACAATACTGAGCTTAAAGGATATACTGCAGTATATTCAATTTATGCTCAAATTTGTCTGACAAATTGTATCATTTCCTTATCTTGCTACATATGTTACAGCTGTGTCAGAATAGTGATTTATTGTTATCTTGTGCTGAATTTGAGAGTAGCAATCAATATTCTAGGATCTATTTGAGAGGTGTATGTTATTTATATTGCTACGCTATAAAATACTTCTCCTGTGTCACTATTTAGATAATAAAATCTATTTTCCGCTGCTGCAATCATCTGATTAACAGATGTCTTTTTTTTTACATATTTTCACTAAAAGACCATTTATGATGGAAAAACGCAGGAGTGGCTGGAGAAATGGGGGAGTGGCTGGCTGAACGCAGGGCGTGTTTGTGACGTCAAACCAGGAATTAAACCTACTGAGGTGATCGCAGTCTAGGAGTAGGTCTGGAGCTACTTAGAAACTGCTTGAAAATTTTTAGTAGCAATTCTGCTAATCTTTCGTTCGCTATTCTGCTAAGCTAAGATACACTCCCAGAGGGCAGCGGCCTAGCGTTTGCAATGCTGCTAAAAGCAGCTAGCGAGCGAACAACTCGGAATGACCACCAAAGTTGCTGCTATGATCAGGTCTTAATTAAGCCCTTAATCTGCCCCTAAGTTTGAACCCTTGCTTACAGACCCATTGGAACTCTGAAATGACCCCAGCCTGCTGCTGTTGCTGTTCAGTACACAGCATCCAAACTTTAAAGAATATCTGTCTCTCCTTTTTTCATTTTGCAAGCCCAGATATCAATACGTATACAGTATCGCCCAATGTATGTTTAAAAAGTCTATATTTGCCGCAGAACTACACTACTGTTCTGATATCAATTTAGAAGCTTATGAATCCCTTTTTCACTTAAGTTAAATACATATTTTCTGATGAAACATCTTTTTCTACGAATACTGTATGAGTCTAAATTTCTGTTAACTTAATCAAGTGCACAGTTTAACCATACAGATAGGGGGGAAAAATCACGTAAGTCACTTGAATTGCATATTAATATTTGCTGTGAACTGCAGTATGATTTATTATGATTTTCCATTTAAGTCAGAAAGTACTTTCAATTATTTTGAAAAGCTCTAAAATCATTGTGGTCTTATATAAAAGATCATTCTGATTGGAAAGGTATTGGCCTGAAAACTACACCATAGCAATTACTGTACCTGCATAAGAAAGGTTTCGCAGAATGCATCAGTGATAGTTCTGATTTCTAATTTGAACAGTATATCCCTCTGCAGATTTAAACAGCTTAGATCTTCATATTTTAATACCCTTCTATGACTTGCACATGTTGGAAAATTGAGCTTTAAGAAGAGATTAAATTGAATAAATTCAATAGCTGCCAACTTGGCTTCATTTCTGGGAACTGTCATAAGATTTAAAGAATTGTCATAGAAAATTGCTGCCCCTGCAAATGTACTCGTTCTTCAGTTTTAAGAAGAATTTAACTTACTTAACCGTTTCCCAGCTAAAAGTGTGCTGTAAAATTTACAGTTCTGGCCTCCATCCTACTTTATATAAACACGAACAGTAATGTTTTATGAATGTAGAGCTTCATGTATGATTGTATCCAACCTTAATTGGGGTGTGAGATACTCAAGAAAAATAAAACCTCCTGAGACTGCTAAAAATGTTTAAAACAAAATCTAAAAACCGAAATATGTAAGCTTATTTAATGCAATTACAAAACAATTGTTGATGTTTATGTGGGAATTGTCCCATACAAAGTCAGTCAAAATATAATTATATATTTAATACATGTATTTATTTACTTATTATTTATTACCAGTTATTTATACTAGGTGTTTCATCATGCCCTATGGGCGCTCTTCACACCGTTGTTAGGGGGCTATGCCCCCTTAACCCCTGCACGCCTTTGTGTGGTTGAATATAAGTATTATATGGAGTATTACCTGCATTTCTACTGTTGGTAGTGGTAAAATATTGCGCAATGTAAGGGCAGCCGACGGTGATGGGGGCGTCGCCTCTTGCGACGTCGTGAACAGCGCCTGCAGGGCACGATGGTAGAGAATGTAGCGGGTGGGGGGGGGGGACCGTGGATGGGGGAGGGTGTCTGTAGATGCGGCAGGTGGAGGGGAGGATGGGGGAGGGGGTTGGGAGGTGCTGCGGGTGGGGATGGGCGGGGGAGTGGGGTGTAGAGGTGCTATGGGTGGGGGAAGGATGGTGGTGGTGCGGGTGGGGTAAGGGCAGGTGTGGTATCCTGAGGCGGTGTGGGGGTGCCATGGTTGGGGGAGGGGCGGGTGCGGGGGGACCCCCGGATGGAGGAGGGTGTGTGTAGATACTGTTGGTGGAAGGGGTGGATGGGGGGTGTGCGGATGGGTGGAAGGAGGTGCTACGGGCGGGGGGAGGGGAAATGGGGGCAGTGGATGGGGGAGGGGGTCTGGAGGTGGTGTGGGTGGGGAAGGGACAGGAGGTGGTGTGGGTTGGGAATGGGGGAGGGGTTCTGGGGAGGTGTATGGGGGAGGGGTGAGGATGGTTGAGTTGCGGGGGTTGCTGCAGATGGGGGAGGGTGTCTGTAGATGCTACGGTTGGAGGGGGTGGATGCGAGGATGGGTGAGGGCGGTCAGGAGGTGCTGCAGGCGGGGGAGGGTGCGTGGAGGCAATGGATGGGGGAGGGGGTCTGGGGGTGGTGTGGGTGGGGGAGGGACAGGAGCATGGCTGTTGGGAATGGGGGGAGGGGTTCTGAAGGTGCTGCGGGTAGGGAAGGGCCTGGTTGTGGGGGTTGGGTGGATGGGTGAGGGGGCCCGGAGGTGCTGTGGGTGGTGGAGGGGGCGTTTGTGTGGATGCCATGGGTGGGGGAGGGGGGGTCCCGCGGGTGGGGGAGAAGGTTGGGAGGTACCGTGTGTGGGGGAGGAGAATGGGTGGCGTGGGGAGGGGCAGGTGCGATCATGTGGGGGTTGTGGTGAGGAGGCGCCGCGGTGGTGGAGGGGTGGTGGAGGGGGTTGCCATGGGTGGGGGACGGGGTCCGAGGGCGGTAGGGGATGGGCATTTGTGGGGGTGCCGGGGGTAGGGGAGGGGTGGGTGGTGCTGCGGTGTGCGCGAATGGGGTCTGGAGGTGGTGCGAATAGTGGAGGGGAGGGGATGTGATGGGTGGGTGAGGGGCAGGTGCAGGGGTGTTGGGGATGGGGGAGGGGTTCTGAAGATGCTGCGGGTGGAGAAGGGGCTGGTTGCGGGGGTGCGGTGGATGGGGTCCGGAGGTGCTGCGGTTGGTGGAGTGACAGATGCGGGGTGCGTTGATGCCATGGGTAGGAGAGGGGGGGTGCTGCAGGTGGGGTTGGGAGGTGCCATGTGGGGGGAGAAGTATGGGTGGGAGAGGGGCAGGTGCGGTAATGTGGTGGATGGGGGAGGGGTCAGGAGGTGCTGCTGGTGGTAGAGAGGCAGTTGCGGGGAATGCCGCGGGTGGAGAATGGGGTCCTATACACACAGCATGCATTGCACATATGCACACACATACTGGTCTGTACAGCGCGGACATATACAGATACAGCGACAGCACACCTGTCCGCACTCACCACTTGTGTCTGTGCTGCGCCCTGTCACTTCCCCACACTGCTGCAGTATGCTCGCTCATCTGTGTGTCTATCCACAGAAGGCCCTGAGAGAGTCACTTTCTCCAACAGCAGCAGCAGCACGTTCAGCTCTGCCGCCGCCACTGCCTCCTCCGCTCCCCGGCATCTCCGTCAGATGGACAGTGGTCTGGCATCCCCCGAGCCCGTCACTTCCCCACCCAGCTGCAGCGTGCTCTGCTCCACCACCACCGCCGGCCCTGATCCCCGAGTCACACAGCTGAGCAGTCCCCCTTGCAGCATGGTGCAGAGAGGGGCTGCTGCTGGAGAGATGTGCCCCGGGGCAGACCTTCAGACAAGGAGAGCGCTGTGCCTCAGTGTCCCGTGGCTGCAGTCATTCTGGGACACCAGAGAAAGTGCCAGGATTCACTTTCTCTGGTGTACCAGAATGGCTGCAGCCATGGGACACTGGGTGTTGCTTATCCCTCTCCTATATAATTGGCCAGATCTGTGACTCCGCCCAGCGTTAGAGGGCCAGGCACAGAGTCACAAGGCTATTATATAGAAGATAGCGCAGTAAACGCACACATATGCTTTACAGAGAATAATTTTCCATTCACATCAGTCCCTGCCCCAGTGGAGCCAACAATCTATGGGGTAGATGTATTAACCTGTAGAAGGCATAAGGAAGTGATAAAGCAGTGTTAAGTGCAAGGTGATAATGCACCAGCCAATCAGCTCCTAACTGTTAAGTTACATATGGGAGCTGATTGGCTGGTGTGTTTATCACCTTGCACATATCACTGGTCCATCACTTCCTTATGCCACCTCCAGGTTATTGCATCTGCCTCTATATTCCCAACCACATGTACACGCACACACATTCATGCTAGGGTTCATTTTGTTGGGAGCCAATTAACCTACCAGTATATTCTTGGATTGTGGGAGGAAACCAGAGTTCCCGGAGGAAACCCATGCAAGTACGGGAGAATATACAAACTCCACACAGTTAGGGCCATAGTGCGAATTGAAGCCATGACCACAGTGCTGTGAGGCAGTAATGCTAACAATTACACCATCTGTATTGTACGTGGTTGAGTCACATTATTATGACCATTTTCTACATTTAACGTTGGCAGCGCATAGTCCATGAAGTATGTCACGTGTCGTGCGATGGCATGTTTGGTATATAAGGTGTGCGATATGCAGTCTGCACACATATCACTCGTTGCTGTCATGGGTAAAATTTCCTATTTATCCGAGTTGCAAAAAGGGTTGATTGTCAGCTTTCGGGTAAAGGGTAGCAGTATTTCTGAAACAGCTGCTTGAGTACTGTTCGCATTATTATTATTATTATTATTATTATTATCCTTTATGTATATGGGGCCACAAGGGATCCGCAGCGCCCATTACACAGTACATAATAAAATGAGCAAACAAGAAAACCACACTTACAATACATGACAAAATAGGACAGGTATAGAAAACCTGGATGCTGCTGTGGTGAAGGTATATCGTGACTGGACAAACGGGACCATTGCGAATAACCGACGTGGAAACTGCAGAGCACCACATGCCATTGATGTAAGAGGGGAACGTCAGCTACAAAGGTGCATGATGGCTGACTGACACGCTACAGTGGAGCAGCTCACCGTCAAAGTTAGTCTATGGTCTACCAAACGTGCGTCTAAAACAACATTTCAGCCCATCTACCTGGTGTCCATGCTATACATGGCGGTTGCTCTGTCTATTAGATGGTGGTTATAATAATGTGACTCGAAGTTGTATAATACAGAGTAGTCACTGATGTATAGTGAAACTGAAAAATGTTTCTTAGGTGGACTCTCACATACCATATATTTTGATGTGCAGGGAGGCAATGATGGGAGTGACTCACCCCTGCTGTACTTGAATGGATGACGGGGCTTGTGTTTTCCATAGGAGAGCCATCAGCGGGAGTGGGAAGGGTTGTGTCTATGTTACCTTCGAGCTAAGGACCTGGACGTGACAAAACGAGAGGACAGGAGAGAACTTCCGCCTTACAGCTCCTTAATGTTTTCTTCGTTCTCTGTTCGTTTGGGGGATTTTTTTTTTTCTATGCAGCATTGGACCCTCGCGGACTCGGTGTCTCGCTTTGCTCGCAACACTTTTCTATTCCAAATAGATTGTGACATGGACCCAGGGTGTTATGGGAAAGGTCCTCTGCACGAAGAGAAACTAGACGCTACCGAGTAGGTAGGCTGCTGGATGATGTCTACCACGCAGGGAGGTGTATATCACATGTCACGTAGGGAGGCTGCTGGCTGGTGTCCATATCTATTGCCACCCTATGTCGTCAGGTGATTGCTGGAAGGGGAGCTATCCAAATTATGACTGTGAACTACCAATAACTTGCGAGCTATATGATGGAGACTGCTGATGTAGAGGGTCTGTGAGCATAATGCTTGGGCACCCCTCCTACTGGTTGTAAAAAGCGGAGAAAGGTTGCTACAGAATTTTTGTTGCCTGTTGAAGGAAGACTTTGGTTATCACAGAAGCTCCCGTGTCTGATGCTCCATGTCTGAAAGAACTCTTTGCTGAGTGCTAGCTATCCCCACTGACTACCAATATCATGAAGCTGCAGCATGCAGAATGTGAGCTGCTGGAAGAGACAGATTGTGAGAGCAGCAACTGTCTTTGTGGTCAGGGCAATAGATCAGATTCAGTTGTGAACGTAATTGCATGCACATGTGATACCCCATCGAATAGACCCCATTCTACATACTGTACATATAGTGGGACAATTGCAGGTGTTAACTGCCACAACAGTACTTACCCCCAACTGCAGCAGCTGCAGGGGGGGGGGGGGGGTAGCTAGGATTATAGGGGAACAGCTGGATTGGACTGACATCCGGATTTCCTTTGACAGTGATAAAAGGAAGACCCAAGGACCATTAGAGAAGGAGTGCTGAGGTGATGGAGAGCCATGTGAGGAAGCCACGTTGTGAGGGACAGCCTGTCCTGTCTTTGGGAAGTGCCAGATTGTAGCGGTGATCTCCAGCAGTGACAGAGACGGAATCCCCCTTGACAGAAGAGGAGTGAGGTGGTCTTCTCCAGAAGAGGATGGTCAGTAAGGCTCATCTCCCTTCATATAAGGCAAGCCTGGAGGTGCGGCTCAGCGGGGAGTGACAGCAACATTAACAGCCCAACAGCAGTGACGTGAGGAGCCAACACTAAAGTCCTGGAACCTAAAAACCCATCAAGGTGGGCCCATACAAGTTAGAGGCTAGCTGTGAGGTGGACGTCGCTCCAAACAAGGCAAGTGGTGGGTAGGAGCTGATGAGTCAGCAGGAGACATAGAATGTCCCAATGACAGCTTCTGACAGATTCCCATATAGGGGGACCCTGGAAAAACTACTTATAGGACTGCTATTACATTCCCTGCACAGCATATTACTACACTTTATGGGGGCAAATTTGCAGGACCCTGCTGACTGCATGAAGAAGGCTATGTAGTCTGTAGTTAGTCAACAGGCACCTACCCAATCAGCATAGAACTGATGTTCTACACTACAGTCCCTATTTATTGAGCATGCAGTGTCAAGTACTGTAACCGCAATATTTTGGAGCCACTATTAGATGATCAAGAGCCAGCACTATCTCTGAAGGGTATAATACTGTGGCTTCAGTATGTGCACACAGTGAAGATTTCCGGTGGGCTGATGTGCACACGGGGCCTGTTTTGTTTGTTGTTACGTGAGGGGTGATGCTGCCGCCATGGTTACATGGTATACCTCTGGTGCTTCTACAAATTTTTCCAGGGTGGGCCACTTTCATTTACAAAACGGCCCGTGCCAGCTTTTAAAGAAAGTGCAATGGAATATGCTAACACTGCATACATGTTAACAAATAAATTATATATATATATATATATATATATATATATAGTCGAAGTCAAAAATATTACATAAAAAGAACATACAAACTACACACATATAAGTAGCTATACTTGCAAATATGCGCAGGAATCACAGCAATATATGGTAACACACGCATTTACACGGACATGCCATAGAGATGGATTCGACACTTATTTCATGCAGTACATAATTATGATAGTGTCAAGCGCCGGACATCATGGTGATTTGGAATTATGTAATGAAGTGGTGTCATGTATGTGTATTATTTGAACAAAACAAGATAGACCGGTCATATTTACTATTAAAGCAACCAGATTAATGTGTAGATTCATTTGATACTTGTTATAAAGTTGTAGAACATTGCAACAAATAATTATGATTAAATGTATGTAAGCTAAAATTACTTTTATTAGAACAATAGATATTCCAAACAGGTAGTGGACAGGAAGCTCAGGCCAGACCCTTTGGATGTCACCAAGGCTGAACCTGTTCAGCATATACAAAGAGACTAGTGACTCATCATGAATGAGTCCCCTCCCCCAGAAACTAGATAACACCTTGCTGACCACACAGGAGGTCAATTGCTTTTTGGTACCAGAGGATGAAGGAGTTGCTGGCAGACCAGTTCCTGCATTTATTTACAGAGAGAGAGAGAGAGAGAGAGAGAGAGAGAGTGATATGGAAAGACGTATTTATATAACTTAAGGATAATGGTATTGTATGCTGGCCTGTAACTGTATGTAACTGTGACTGTAACTGTATGTTTTAACTGCTTACTGTGTGAGTTGTAACCATGTAACTATAGGTATACTGTACTTTGTAATATATTGAATCCATATCCCTTTAATAACAAATATATACATCAATGAGCTTTGGAATTCAGATAATGTGTGGGTGTATTGTTTTCTCTTATGGGATGCAGTTTTGCGATGTACAGCGCACTTTTATCGTATATGGTAATAAGATGCGCCTGGCGTCTGCAACTACCCTATATATTAGAGTGGGCATTTTAAATATTTGTGAGAAAGCAATTTGGCATTCACAGATGAGGGCTCTTACGGGATATCAGGGTCTAAATGATGCACTGTACATTACAAACGCGGCTGTAATCGACCGGCTCCGATGGACGCATCGCGACGCTGATGAAAATAACATCCATGTGTATTGTTGTGATTTCAGTAAGCCAATGGTATGAAATTTCAAGGGACAATGCGTTTCTCATAATATTTAAGATGCTAAAATTTATTTTTATTGTTGCAAAACAAAGTTCAAATAAGTCATATTGTGTTTGATTCAGATTGGATTGTTTATCTGCTAAGTAGGTTTAAAAGTATGTTTAAAAGTTGCTGCATAGCCTTGATATAGTTTTTTTTAACTCAGGCCTAAAATAACTTCTGGTGCATGTATAATGTGTGATTTCTTTGTGACAAAGGAAGCCGCATGGTCTGTCCTCCATTTTGGACTAACCGCATGGCCTGTCCACCATTTTGTGTAAACCTCATGCATGTGGAAGGGCGAGAAGCAGTGGCCATTTTAGGAAGGTCATTTTCTAAATAGCTGATTTTCAGTCTGCTCAGAATAATCAGTTTCCTTGGTCACATCAAACACCATTTATGAGTTACGAATGCATTTATTTAACCCATGCCATAGTCAATTACAAATAGTTTCAGTTGGGCCTAGTGAGAGTAAATGGTGAGATAAATGCTTGGCTTGCTGTAAGAAATAAAAAAAAAAAAACACCTTTTTTTTTCTTCTTCTTTCCCAGGATTTAGTTAACTCTCTGTTTGCTATAGGATAGCCATTGAAATGCAAATTAACCTGTGTAACAACTTTTTCTTAGCAGTGAAAACCAAATAGCTTTGATATGCAAATAAGAGGTAAGGTGTCTCATAGGAGACCAGTGAATGGTACATATATATATATAATATTATTATAATTATGTGTATATTTATATCAGTGTATGTTCTGCAAGATAGCTATCCAATCTAAATCATATCATTTAAATTATTGATTATTGCTAGAGTCATTATAGATTTGTGTGAAATAGGATACATTTGTTGCTATATAGGTAAATTTGAAATAACAGTATTTTAAGGAAGTACCGGTAAGTGTAATGACACAAACGCAGGTCTGCATAAAAGTTTATACAGAACAAGTTGTGTCTAGTGGGCAATAGTAATTAGTATTGTTCACATTTATAGAGCTGTGTGATTTATTGCGGACGCAGGATTTTGTACACGTGTCTCAGACAAAGTAAAGGACTGCGTACGCAGCGTAAGGGACACGCACGGTCACATGTTTACGCAAAGTGCGTAAGAATGCGGGCGCTGAGTACAAATTATACAATAGTGTCATTTAGTTCAAAGGTGGGATAGTAGACATTTAATACAATAGCACATAACTATCCGATTTCAAAAGCAGGTTACTCTAAATTTAGTTTAAAAACTGTATTGCCTCTTGGGTAAAGCTGCCTATCTGAATGAATTGAAATTTTCTGTACAGAAAAAAACCAAAGTGTATTTGAGTGAGCGAACATACGAGTGAGTGGATATTGAACCCAGGGAATTCGGGATCAAGTAGTGTGGTACATCAAGTAAGTGGAGGCTTGGTGGCGTGAGGCGGCTGACTCATGTTAATATAGATTGAAATACGCAAATCGTGAGGAGATTTGCAGAGGAGCGTAATAGGGAATTGTGCATTGTGTAGTATTGAAGTAAAAAGGTTTTTTGTTACGCTCCGAGCTGAGGGTCACAGTTTGTACATTGACCCGTGGTTGTACGGCAACAAGTACCTATAGGCTGTGCGATTGGACCTCACGTTTGTGGGTGCGATAGATAGCGCAACTTGATACCGCGATTTTACGCAAAAGCTCGTAAAAGGGGTATCATTAGCACTGTATAGAACATACGCAAGCGTGATTTGTGTATAAAAAGTGTATAGGGAGTTTTCGCTGTTCTCCCTCAGGAAAATCTCCAGCGGCGGATATTTACTGGAAAAGGTAAGTCACTCCTAACACTTCCAATAAATAGAAACTAGATAGGGCCTCACTGGGTACGCGGTGTCCACTATTGGAGTGAGTTGTGGTACTCAGCGGAGAAGGAGCGAGTGAAAGCACTAGGTATCTTTCACCGTCTATTTGCGGTGTGCATTGGGGATTGCGTTTATTGGCAAAAAGTCTGCAATGGGATCCAATTGCACAAGCAGTGGGCGTTTGGTAGCTAGGGTTCAGGCTAAAGAAGAGTTGGGACCGAGAAGGTCAGACTCAGGACCGAGAAGGTCAGAATTGCGACCGAGAGGGTCAGCAAGGTTTATTATGTGTGAAAAGTATGGTTCACACACGGAGGCTTTTTGCAATGAATGGTTATGTATGACTGACAAAGATAGGGTACCATTCCCTAAGGTAAGCAGCTTTGAACCAGAGGTATTGCAGAACTTAAGGATAAGGATATGTCTGATAAAATCCCGAAAACAAAGGGTCAGACATACAAATTGTTTAAACCTGTGGTAGCAAGAGGGGTTGGTGAGTTTGATCCTAAGGTATTGCAGGTGGTATGTCTAACCAAAGTCATATAAGACAAGAATGGAAATATAAGAACTGTTTGAACTTGTAGCAACAATAAACAAGTAGGAAGAAAAAAAAGAGAATGCAAGTACACCGCCTTATGTAGATGTGGAAGCAGTTACGGCCAGCATACAAACTATAGAAAATAATAAAAATATAAAAAATATGACTGTAACCTATATATGTACTAATGAATGTTGAAGTTTTATTTAGAAGGAGAAAGTGACCGGATTGTTTTCAGCCATTTCTCATGTACCCAGAGGAGTATCCAACCGGTAAAAGAAGAGCAGTAGCCTGTGGGGGAAGAGGCTGAGACCAGTGGAACAGGTAAGTATGGTATCATTCGTGTACATATATAGTAAAGCAAAAACAAAAAGACAATAAAAAAATCAAGAAAGTAACGTCAGAAATGGAGAAAAACCTGTCCGCACATTAGTATTTGCCAGTAGGAAAGCGGACAGAGACAAGGTAACCCCAGGGTATTTCTTTCAGTTACCATATAAGAAGTATTCATTCCTAGTAATGCCCCTAGATGAGCTCGGAAATGTTTGTTGGACCATGTACAGACCCTGAGTACGGGATGAGAAGGATTGACTGAAGTACTTTGCATGACCTAGAAGCTTGTTAAACTTTTTTTTTGTTTTTGTCTCTTGCAGTAATAGAAAACTCTCCATCTGGATAAGACCACTGGTAAACACTAATTCGGCAAATGGGAGATGGCTGTCTCTGTGCAAATGGACGGGCTCAATAAGGCATTGAGTGTCAGGGTGCAGACTTCTTTGCAAAATTGGAAAGAAGTCACAGTAGCTAATCTTAGATAGTGTGCTATTGAACATCACAAGAATAGTGCTAGGCGCAGAGAACAACAGGTGGAGAGGTTGAGGACAGTAAGTATACTGGCACATACAGGAAAGACCCATCAGTCCAAACCCCAGATCCCTAATGGTCAATAATATGTTACACTTGTAGGAAGGAAGGGCATTTGCCAGAGATTGTAGGAGTAGTAGGAAACATAGTCAATATAGATCCCCTAGACAGAAAACACAAGCCACATTATTAAACACATAGGGGTAAATTTACTAAGCTCCCGATTTTGACCGAGATGCCGTTTTTTCATCAAAGTGTCATCTCGGTAATTTACTAAGCAATAATCACGGCAGTGATGAGGGCATTCGTAATATTTTGAAGTCCTAGGAAAAAAATCACGAATGAATACACCATCGGTCAAAACGCGGCTGTTTAAGTATGAATCTCGGTCATTTACTAAGAAGTGCAAAGCAAAAAACAAACAAACACTGCCGTGAAAAATTACAACTCGTAAAAAAGTGCTAAAAAAAAACAGACCTTTTTTTTTTATTCGTGATTGGATAGGCATGCACGGATCCATGAGATCCGTGCATGTATATCAGTGGGAAGGGGTGGGAAAGTGCTTATTTTTTCAAAAAAAATTGCGTGGGGTCCCCCCTCCTAAGCATAACCAGCCTCGGGCTCTTTGAGCCGATCCTGGTTGCAGAAATATGGTGAAAAAATTGACAGGGGTTCCCCCATATTTAAGCAACCAGCATCGGGCTCTGCGCCTGGTCCTGGTTCCAAAAATACGGGGGACAAAAAGAGTAGGGGTCCCCCGTATTTTTAAAACCAGCACCGGGCTCCACTAGCTGGACAGATAATGCCACAGCCGGGGGTCACTTTTATATAGTGCCCTGCGGCCGTGGCATCAAAAATCCAACTAGTCACCCCTGGCCGGGGTACCCTGGGGGAGTGGGGACCCCTTCAATCAAGGGGTCCCCCCCCCAGCCACCCAAGGGCCAGGGGTGAAGCCCGAGGCTGTCCCCCCCCCCATCCAATGGGCTGCGGATGGGGGGGCTGATAGCCTTTGTTGTAAAAGAAAAGATATTGTTTTTAGTAGCAGTACTACAAGTCCCAGCAAGCCTCCCCCGCATGCTGGTACTTGGAGAACCACAAGTACCAGCATGCGGCGGAAAAACGGGCCCGCTGGTACCTTTAGTACTACTACTAAAAAAATACCCAAAAAAACACAAGACACACACACCGTGAAAGTATAATTTTATTACATACATACACACATACATACATACATACTTACCTTATGTTCCCACGCAGGTCGGTCCTCTTCTCCAGTAGAATCCAAGGGGTACCTGTTGAAGAAATTATACTCACGAGATCCAGGGGTCCAGGGTCCTCGGGGAATCCAGGTGTAATCCACGTACTTGAAAAAAATAACAAAACGGACACCCGAGCCACGCACTAAAAGGGGACCCATGTTTGCACATGGATCCCCTTTTCCCGACTGCCAGAAACCCAATCTGACTGATGTCTAAGTGGGTTTCTACAGCCAATCAGGGAGTGCCACGTTGTAGCACTCTCCTGATCGGCTGTGTGCTCCTGTACTGAGTGACAGGCGGCACACGGCAGTGTTACAATGTTGCGCCTATGCGCTCCATTGTAACCAATGCTGGGAACTTTCTGCTCAGCGGTGACGTCACTTTAGGTCAACCGCAGGGCAGAAAGTTCCCAGCATTGGTTACAATGGAGCGCATAGGCGCTACATTGTAACACTGCCGTGTGCCGCCTGTCACTCAGTACAGGAGCACACAGCCGATCAGGAGAGTGCTACAACGTGGCACTCCCTGATTGGCTGAAGAAACCCACTTAGACATCAGTCAGAGTGGGTTTCTGGCAGTCGGGAAAAGGGGATCCATGTGCAAACATGGGTCCCCTTTTAGTGCGTGGCTCGGGTGTCCGTTTTGTTATTTTTTTCAAGTACGTGGATTACACCTGGATTCCCCGAGGACCCTGGACCCCTGGATCTCGTGAGTATAATTTCTTCAACAGGTACCCCTTGGATTCTACTGGAGAAGAGGACCGACCTGCGTGGGAACATAAGGTAAGTATGTATGTATGTATGTATGTATGTATGTATGTATGTAATAAAATTATACTTTCACGGTGTGTGTGTCTTGTGTTTTTTGGGGTATTTTTTTAGTAGTAGTACTACTACAGGTACCAGCGGGCCCGTTTTTCCGCCGCATGCTGGTACTTGTGGTTCTCCAAGTACCAGCATGCGGGGGAGGCTTGCTGGGACTTGTAGTACTGCTACTAAAAACAATATATTTTCTTTTACAACAAAGGCTATCAGCCCCCCCATCCGCAGCCCATTGGATGGGGGGGGACAGCCTCGGGCTTCACCCCTGGCCCTTGGGTGGCTGGGGGGGGGGACCCCTTGATTGAAGGGGTCCCCACTCCCCCAGGGTACCCCGGCCAGGGGTGACTAGTTGGATTTTTGATGCCACGGCCGCAGGGCACTATATAAAAGTGACCCCCGGCTGTGGCATTATCTGTCCAGCTAGTGGAGCCCGGTGCTGGTTTTAAAAATACGGGGGACCCCTACTCTTTTTGTCCCCCGTATTTTTGGAACCAGGACCAGGCGCAGAGCCCGATGCTGGTTGCTTAAATATGGGGGAACCCCTGTCATTTTTTTTCCCATATTTCGGCAACCAGGATCGGCTCAAAGAGCCCGAGGCTGGTTATGCTTAGGAGGGGGGACCCCACGCAATTTTTTTTTAAATATTTGACAGTGTTTAATTTAAAAAAAAACAAAAAAAATGAACCCCAGCACGCATCACACAGATCCGGCCGAGATTCATTGTAAAAAAGTCGGCAGTGTTTTGCTAATCACTGCCGTAAAAATAGAAAAAAAACCACGAATGACATCGACATCGGAACAAAAGAAAAACCCGAATACGACAGCTTAGTAAATTAGTCGTAATCAATTCAAAAAATAAGAATTTACTTACCGATAATTATATTTCTCATAGTCCGTAGTGGATGCTGGGACTCCGTCAGGACCATGGGGAATAGCGGGCTCCGCAGGAGACAGGGCACATCTAAATAAAGCTTTTAGGATCACATGGTGCGTACTGGCTCCTCCCCCTATGACCCTCCTCCAAGCCTCAGTTAGGTACTGTGCCCGGACGAGCGTACACAATAAGGAAGGATCTTGAATCCCGGGTAAGACTCATACCAGCCACACCAATCACACCGTACAACTTGTGATCTGAACCCAGTTAACAGTATGATAACAAAAAACGAAGTAGCCTCTGAAAAGATGGCTCACAACAATAGTAATAACCCGATCTTTGTAACAATAACTATGTACAAGTATTGCAGACAATCCGCACTTGGGATGGGCGCCCAGCATCCACTACGGACTATGAGAAATAGAATTATCGGTAAGTAAATTCTTATTTTCTCTAACGTCCTAGTGGATGCTGGGACTCCGTCAGGACCATGGGGATTATACCAAAGCTCCCAAACGGGCGGGAGAGTGCGGATGACTCTGCAGCACCGAATGAGAGAACTCCAGGTCCTCCTTAGCCAGAGTATCAAATTTGTAAAATTTTACAAACGTGTTCTCCCCTGACCACGTAGCTGCTCGGCAAAGTTGTAATGCCGAGACCCCTCGGGCAGCCGCCCAAGATGAGCCCACTTTCCTTGTGGAGTGGGCCTTTATAGATTTAGGCTGTGGCAGGCCTGCCACAGAATGTGCAAGTTGGATTGTGCTACAGATCCAACGTGCAATCGTCTGTTTAGACGCAGGAGCACCCATCTTGTTGGGTGCATACAATATAAACAACGAGTCAGATTTTCTGACTCCAGCTGTCCTTGAAATATATATTTTTAATGCTCTGACAACTGACAATGCCAAATTCCCTTGTCGTATAAACAACCCTTTATGAAGCTAAGAACACTGTACGCTGTTTGCTTAAGAAATACCGTATGGGTACGCTATCTGCGTAACGATCGCTAAGCCGTAGGCGAGACGCTCAAGCGTCACGTTCGCTCACGGCCCAGTGATCACAGGACACGTTATTGGTTATGTCTAGGGGAATGATTCGCTGTAGCGTAGCCTACGCTCGAGACCACGAGGAGGTCACCAGCGATGCAGACGCTCACAACACTATACCTTTATGTTAAAACCTTATACCAATGAAATACACTGAATACCTTAATGTGAGTACAGGGTGTAAGTGCAACCTTGTGTAACCTGACTAACTACAAAGCTGCTTGAGCGTCACCGACGCTCAAGTGAACACTTAACACTATAGAAAATACACAGATACTGGTTTAGGTTCCAAAGCCTATTAACTATGTATTATAACTAATATACTTGCAAAAAGGAATCACAGTACAAATGATACACTACAGTATAACATAAACCACCTAACCAGATAACTATACAGGAAACACACTACAATACAATACAGTTAAGTTTAAGGAGAAATAAGAGAAGATGAGAAGACAAGAGAGAGAGAGAGATTTGAGAGAGACTGGCTCACAATAACATTAAAAGACAATATGGTTGCAGCGAAGCTTACACATGTGAGGAACAATCGCTGCGCAGTTAATCAATGCTGAGAATCTTTGTTTAGAAAGTACTTGAGCTTACCCATGCTGCCTGTCCCTATATACACAACACCCAGCTACACAATCGTCCCTACAATGCCGCATGGGGCAGAAGCTAGACTCCATTTTATTCCAAAATGTCCAAGCCTCAAAACAATGCATATGTTCTGATTTTACAATTCCAAAACAATCTAAATCACCTTTCACAATGTAATCCAACTTCCTAGAACCATCTCATAATTTCACATCCCAAACAACTTCAGTATCTCTATAACCAGAGCATATGAGTTATCACAAGACCAGACCACCAGGTACTCACAAGTATCAGCCTGCCATTGCTACCAGCACATATTCAAAAGTACTGCATGGTGGTATTTATGATTAACAAGATCCCAGCTACCATCACAGATTCCACAGGGCACCAACACTAACACCCAACAATCATCACAGCCAAGTTACAATATCCTATTTAAACCAGAAAGCAATATGTCTATATTTCCTTCTATAGCCATGTGATTCTATACTTAGCCTTTGGGAAGGAATTCTGTCCTGGGGATGTAGCCGCCATGCTGCTTGATGCTAGCTTAGTTCTGAGTGTCAGTCAGCCCTGTGATCTCCAGTGGGTATATCATACCTGCATTCCAGCTGTGGGGGTGTGTCAACCACAGGAAGTGTGTGTCCCTCCCAGCATGTGAGCCAGCTGCATCAGTGGCCTTGGTTATGTAACACAATGGGTGATGACCAACACATTCCTGTCTAGTGAGAAGCTATTGTTTGGCGAATACAAAACAGAATCCTGTCTGGGTTTTGTTCTATATTCATGATGTCCACTTTCAGTTGAGACAATGACATCTCAGCCCTCATTCTCCTGTATACAAATCCAGCCCCATTTGTAAACACAGGTGTTGGCCCTCCTTATTGAGTCTCAAAAGCTCAGTGTAATTAAAGGCTATTGTACTCCGTCTGCGGGAAAGATACTGATTTGGAGTACAATTGATCTTCAATTACTATTCCTGTGTTTACCTCATGCATGTGTAGATATGAGGCCCTCTTAACATGCAAACTATTGTTTGGGGGATCTCTGAGGTCAAAGAGACATTTGAGACCTACTGATGCCTGTCTCCAACTGTTCAGATGCATGACTAAGTAAGAACAAATAATAATAAATAAATGGACATAACTTCTTATGTCCATAACTATTCGCACGAGCAATTAATACGCTCCAAACCAACACCGGAATATTGCTAATTAAATACTCTTCCGATGGGTACCAAACACTGCTGTATGATTCCTGTTAGACCCTTCGTACGATGCAAAGAGGGATTCCTCAGCTCAGGGACATTCTATTTTAACCAAACTTTCAGAATCTATCAAAGGGACCATGATCTATAAACTACATTAATTGTGAACATATGTAACGTATGAATCGCACGCTATGACTACATAAACTCTACCGTAAATACGCATACCGTGCGCCTGCGGGTGCCCGCGGCTGTGAGTATGTGTACGTACGGGAGAGCGTACGCCTGCGCAGCGCGGACATGAATGAGGTGCAAATATGGCAACGTGCATAGAGACATTTTTCTGACTTCGACAGTCCACCCTTTGGCAGTCAATAATAACTGCCACAAAACGTTTAAGGAGAAAAATGTAAGTCAGGGGTTAATTGATTTCCATGGTGGGGTAAGGAAGAAGAGAGGAGTAGGTGTGAAAAGGGTATGACCTAGTGAGAGAGTAGAAGCATGTGTGTATGAGTCCATGTTTGGAGGGTCATGTATCATCGTGCCGTACGTGTGGTAAATCAAGCTTCGAGGTATTGCGAAGTATACATTTGAATTCCTTCTTATCCTGTGGTACAGGTCTGTGGATGGGCTGTCAAACTCTACCGAGCTCATTTCGGCTGTGGTTGTAACAAAATGGGGATGCACATTTTAGTTGATGATACATGAATGGGGGAGGTATGTGGTTGCTGCTATCTGTGCCTGTATTCCCTATCGTCTATGTGTGTCGTTACCTGGGGGTTGTAGAGATGAAGATAAAGAACACTTACGAAAAATGCAATGATATTCTACGTCAGGGAAATGTACATCTGTTGTTGAAGTTGTGTTCGGTATCTGTTGAGAGTCGTCTTCTTTGCGCTGTATTGCTCCTTGGGCATGAGCAAATAGCTTTGTCTGAGCCATCAGATTTACAAAAATGTTGGGCTAGCGTAAGTTTAAAAATACTAGGGAAACTGGGGATCCATGGCAAAGTTCATCAAGTGTCCATATTTAAAGTTGTCAAATCTTCTTCTTTGGTGCTTGTCTGTTGTCTGTATAGCGTCTCGTCAACTTCCACGTCCAAGGGGGTCTTTGCATCTTGGAGAAAAGCAGAAAAACAGGTGAAAGAAACGGACCGTATAATCGCATTTTCATCACATTCTGGTTTCTATCATTGGGTCATAAATCAAATCCAGGTTAATTACAGTTTCCTCGCTCCTCAAGCTCATCACTTTTGTACTTTGCTTGCACCTCATTAAAGCCTGCCCGCATCTAAATATCAATCCAATTGATATAACGACACCCAAGATACATAGTAGAAACTTTCCAACATCCTTTATGACTCCTTGAGCCCATTCTCCCAAACCGGAGAACCAATTTCGCGGGTTCAACCATGACACCCAACTAGTCAGCTCATTACCTACAGCAGCAAGGGTGAGATTGTGTTTTCGACGAAATTCCCACTTCAATTGGAGAATATCATCCATCTTTTGGTCTATGACCTCTACCGGATCCTCGGTGCTATTTGTGATATACGTGCAACACTTTATGCCGTACTGTGTTGCCAATGTAACACAGTATCCGCCTGTTACTGCTGTAAGATAATTAAGAACCATCCTATGCTGAACTAGTTCTGTTTTGTAAGCTTGAAGTTCTCTTCCAGTGTATCTAAACGTGTCATCATACATTTCAGTGATATTATCTAACAAATTGGCGAGTGCGGAAATGTATCTATAATTCATCACTCCTCGAGCGGTACGAGTGAAATCTAACGCTACCAGAACCTGAATCCCGGTGGATTCATGGATAAGATCGGAGGCCGGATGCTCTAACCTTTCTGACAGTTGTCTTTTAACTCGGTGCTCGTAATGAGTGTGAGTATAAGGAGCTTGGGCACCACGGTGTATGTCCTTCATTTTGTCATGTGTAACAGTCATCACTTCAGGCAATACTTTTCCAATATAACACAATCCTTCAGAGTTTGGGGCAAGCCACTTGTACGCCTTTCTCCCGCATATGAAATATGCATCATCGGGGAGAACATATGGGACGGAGAAGGACATGACCATGTTACAAACCTTCCAGGTGAAATCTCCTGACCCTAATTCTTCCATCTGCCTAATGCACGTATCAGTTTGTATGATATGTGCACAGTATCCTGGTGATACCTCTCCAACTCTAGTAATCCTATTTCCTAAGGTATATCGATACCGGAAAGATTTTCCTCTACTGGCTATGTGGCGTACCAGCTCTGTATCTGTAGGCATTCTATCTGCTCTGTGTGAAAAGGTCATGGTAAGGTTGCTCCATGACACTTCCCAATTTCCCGGTTTTCGGGGATTGGAGATGTTAAAACATAAGAGGGACCTATCCACATGGTATTGGTGGAGCTTCAAACTAGGAGGGCTGGAGATGTTAAACCTCCGGTCCACCGGTCTCCCACCACTTAGCTCAAGTACCTCCCCTAACGTTAAAGGAAATGGTACTAGCCCTGATTTACTGTGACCCTGAGGTACTTGAGAGCATACCCAACAATCTGTTTGGTTTAACACGTTACCCACTAGAGAGTGATAGTCACTCAATGGATGCCGGTCCATATGGATATTAAAACTGGATTGGCATTTCTTTGTTACAGAGCCTACAGATACAACTTTCTTTTTGAACTAACATTCCTTCACAGTTGTTTACAAATAACATGGTTGTTAGATCGTGCCCGGTACTCGCCTTTGCTTGGTGATTGGGTTGCTATTGGAAATTTACACCTCCGTCTCAGTCATCAGGACCTTTCTGGATCCTTTCTCGACCTCACTGGTACTCTCACCGAAACAGACTGCTCTGGTCAACATCATGGTTAACGGGAAAAATCCATATCACAGTCTCTTGGGGCAAGTCCATCTTACAGGAGGAGAAAAGAAGAAATTTGTAAATGGGGTATAAGAAAATCAGTTTGAGGGGGAGAGAACTCGTTACGATAATAAGTTCTCTCGTCTTGTTGTTCTTCTTGTTCTGCTGTCCTCTCAAAGGTGTTGTCTCTCAGTCTTCAAAAACGATCATTCTGGTGATGCAATATTCCTTCCTAACCGACGATCTTTCTGTAAGGAGCAAAAATCTGGCATTACCATTGGTCCAACTGAGGGGTGACATAGCATCTTTAAACCATGGAAACATGAGTGAGAAGAGAGAGAAAATAAAAAAAAACAAAAGAGATAGAGAACAATTCATGTGCATATATACATTACATAACTCGACAATAACCATCAATAAGAAAAGAGAAACAAAGCATTTTTAAACATTGTAAGAAAACATTGTTAGCATTAGAAAAACATTGTCAGACTTATTAGGCTGTCATATTTATGTGTCTACTGGTCTCCTTGAGCAGTCCCTCCCCACCAGCACCTGCATTACTCCACTGTCTGTATCTGGCCAGAAATACATTGTGGCGGAGGTCATGCTGGGGTTTGGTAGACTTCTGCAAGGACCAAGTGGATATGCAATGTGTGAATTCTTACCACTACTAGTCAGAGATGGGGATAGAGAGAGGGAGAGAAAAACATTTTTCACAAATACATTTACAACTTTTCACCTGGTCATTCCTGTGTCTTTAGTGAATGACCTCCCACTTCATTAACCGTTACTTCAGGCTTGCCTCCATTCCTAATAATCACCTTTCCTGCCTATGTGATCCTTGATTATAATGGTGTGTATTGTAATTTTGCTCATTTCTTGGTCTAGGGGGTCTAACTTTATGTGGGTTATTACAGTTGCTAGCACAATGCCCTTCTCTTTTGCACAGATCACAAATCCTTAAGTTCCTCCATGTGCCAATGGCCTGGGGTTTTGGTTGATTTGATGCCTCCTCAAACGCTTGGATGCTCATCACCATCAACCGCTTTCCCTGTACCTACCTGATTCCTTGGATACCATGATTATGTCGTTGTCTAGGGAGTTGATATACCTTCTGTGAATCTTTGATCATACAGTTAGATCTTTCCTAGGATCTGGGTAATCAGACATGATTGATCTCAATTCTGTCCGGGACCAGGGATGGCGCATTGCACTGTCCTTGACGGGAATGGTTCCCTGATCGTCAGTCTTCCCATTGGGGACTGTGATCACCCTGACAGGACTAAACTCAATTACATCACCTTGTTTTGGTCTTATAATATGGGGTACATTTGTTTGTGCGTGATATAAAACATTGTACGTACCTGTGGACACGACCTCACCTGACCCTCCGTTAGGGGGGTTTGATTATTGCCTTTACCAATTTGGTCGTGTCCACCTGGATGTCTTGTAGGATGGCTTCTGGAAGAGGTGCCGACATCGTTCTGGGCTCACTTTCTTGTTTGTATTCCTGAGGGAGGTTTGACATGGGGTGCAGCTTGCACAGGTTAATAGTTGTACATTCAACAGTATTACAATAATCATTGTTACATTTATTACACTTATTCTTATAATCTATATTACAGTTGCTAAGAGCGTTTTTATTGTTCACCCTTGTGTCTTTCTCTCCGCAATCAACCCCTCTCCTGATGCCACTGTCTCTCCTCTCAAGATAAGAGTCAGAAAAGTCAATAGACTCTTTTTGTAATTCACTTTCCTGTTGCCATAACTGTAAATATTCATAATGTTTATTTTGTCTCTTCGTTGGTTCAATGAGACTTATCCTCCTCCTTAAATTTTGTAACACTACTGGACTGAAGCTACCTATTCTTGGGAATTTGTCCCTGTCTTGTACAGTCATTCTCTCCCATTCATCACATAAAACCTCTGTGTGACTACCGTATTTTTCACACATTACATATCGTGCCGACCCAACTGGTCGGTTCTCTGAATCAACCCGAACCGAGGTTGATCGCCCCCTACCTGAACAAATGGCCCCCATAATCTGCAGGCGTTGCTTATTCCTCCTTGAATATCAAGGCTTTCAGCGAACCCTTACAAACAAACCAAGATGTCCTTGGGCAGGCCGGCGGTGGTGGTTTATCAAGTACCCCACTTACTTCTCGCCCACGTTGGCCTGTGCTGCAATCACTGTAACCAGAGCTGCTGTACCCAACCCAGGGCCCCTGTGAACCTTTATTTACTGGGGCGCGTTCCCCAGCAAGTATCGGTTGTTGGATAGTTCCTGAGTGACCAGCGAACTTCCCTTCCAAAAATAAAAAATTACACAAATCACGTCAGAATGTACAAATAGCGTTTGTGACCACTTTACTCTAATGGTATTAGGTCAGATTACTAACTACTGCACACAATTACGTGCGGTCCAATCGTTCAGTACACGAGCACTACTTGTCATGTACTGAAAGATCAATGGAATCGATGTTTCCGGACGCGATTCCTTCAGCAAGAGCTTGTATGGCCTATATGGGTTCTGCACCAACACCCCAGGCGTTGTGCCACTGGACTTTTATAGCGGACCTCTTTGTCTATTTTACCTGTTACCTTATGACCTCCTGGTCTGTTACCTTATGACCTCCTGGTCTGTTACCTTATGACCTCCTGGTCTTGTTACCTTATGGTCCGCTATACTCTAATGCTCAAATATTATTTAACCAGGGATGCCTCCCTAGCCACCGTATATGTCACTTACACGTATGTCCCTTGACGAGTACCCGGCTTTCCTTTTGGTTCCACCTTACAGTTATATAAACTTTTGTATACAAAACACACTCACTCAACACATGTACACTTTTGTTTCTATATCTATTTCTGCGCAGAAATTTGTCTTTAGCCCAACAGTGTTACCAATTAGGAGCAGGATCTGTTAAACTAAATTTCAGATTCTCCAAAAATAGACTTGCGTTATTTTCCGCGTCGCGTTATCTACCGCTGTGCGTTACTTATCGCCTTTGCGTTACTTCACTTTATCACAACTTGAGCTACGTGGGCGTAACCGGACGCTACGTTGCGTCTGCCTTTGGATTGCGTACGCTAGTCTTTGTTAGCGACACGTGTACGCAATGCAAAGATCCACCGTAACACAATATATTTTTATCAATGTAAATGATCCCTGATCATCTACCGCAATCCACACTGACTGCCTTGTATCTCAGACAAACCGTGTGTTGTTCTATACTTTAACTATTACCTCTACTATGAAATAACAGCAAATCTCTTTTTAGCACTTTCTATCAACTATAAAATTGGCAAACAGGAATAGTGATATACGAAAATGAAACAGAAATGCAGATATATGCGTGCGTACGCAAGACAAAAGAAAAATAAACAGTTTTAAAAGGACACAAGCGTTTTGTTCTTACTTCCGGTTACCGGGTTCCTTCAGCACTCTTTATCTAAGCGAAGCAGACGCTTATCCCGCCAGCACTATGAGACAATCTCCCACCCTTTGCTGGGGGATAATGTCTGCTGATCTACCTAGTGCAGATGTGAGAAGTATAGGACGAGTTCCCAATTGACAATGCCAAATTCCCTTGTCGTATAAACAACCCTTTATGAAGCTAAGAACACTGTACGCTGTTTGCTTAAGAAATACCGTATGGGTACGCTATCTGCGTAACGATCGCTAAGCCGTAGGCGAGACGCTCAAGCGTCACGTTCGCTCACGGCCCAGTGATCACAGGACACGTTATTGGTTATGTCTAGGGGAATGATTCGCTGTAGCGTAGCCTACGCTCGAGACCACGAGGAGGTCACCAGCGATGCAGACGCTCACAACACTATACCTTTATGTTAAAACCTTATACCAATGAAATACACTGAATACCTTAATGTGAGTACAGGGTGTAAGTGCAACCTTGTGTAACCTGACTAACTACAAAGCTGCTTGAGCGTCACCGACGCTCAAGTGAACACTTAACACTATAGAAAATACACAGATACTGGTTTAGGTTCCAAAGCCTATTAACTATGTATTATAACTAATATACTTGCAAAAAGGAATCACAGTACAAATGATACACTACAGTATAACATAAACCACCTAACCAGATAACTATACAGGAAACACACTACAATACAATACAGTTAAGTTTAAGGAGAAATAAGAGAAGATGAGAAGACAAGAGAGAGAGAGAGATTTGAGAGAGATTGGCTCACAATAACATTAAAAGACAATATGGTTGCAGCGAAGCTTACACATGTGAGGAACAATCGCTGCGCAGTTAATCAATGCTGAGAATCTTTGTTTAGAAAGTACTTGAGCTTACCCATGCTGCCTGTCCCTATATACACAACACCCAGCTACACAATCGTCCCTACAATGCCGCATGGGGCAGAAGCTAGACTCCATTTTATTCCAAAATGTCCAAGCCTCAAAACAATGCATATGTTCTGATTTTACAATTCCAAACAATCTAAATCACCTTTCACAATGTAATCCAACTTCCTAGAACCATCTCATAATTTCACATCCCAAACAACTTCAGTATCTCTATAACCAGAGCATATGAGTTATCACAAGACCAGACCACCAGGTACTCACAAGTATCAGCCTGCCATTGCTACCAGCACATATTCAAAAGTACTGCATGGTGGTATTTATGATTAACAAGATCCCAGCTACCATCACAGATTCCACAGGGCACCAACACTAACACCCAACAATCATCACAGCCAAGTTACAATATCCTATTTAAACCAGAAAGCAATATGTCTATATTTCCTTCTATAGCCATGTGATTCTATACTTAGCCTTTGGGAAGGAATTCTGTCCTGGGGATGTAGCCGCCATGCTGCTTGATGCTAGCTTAGTTCTGAGTGTCAGTCAGCCCTGTGATCTCCAGTGGGTATATCATACCTGCATTCCAGCTGTGGGGGTGTGTCAACCACAGGAAGTGTGTGTCCCTCCCAGCATGTGAGCCAGCTGCATCAGTGGCCTTGGTTATGTAACACAATGGGTGATGACCAACACATTCCTGTCTAGTGAGAAGCTATTGTTTGGCGAATACAAAACAGAATCCTGTCTGGGTTTTGTTCTATATTCATGATGTCCACTTTCAGTTGAGACAATGACATCTCAGCCCTCATTCTCCTGTATACAAATCCAGCCCCATTTGTAAACACAGGTGTTGGCCCTCCTTATTGAGTCTCAAAAGCTCAGTGTAATTAAAGGCTATTGTACTCCGTCTGCGGGAAAGATACTGATTTGGAGTACAATTGATCTTCAATTACTATTCCTGTGTTTACCTCATGCATGTGTAGATATGAGGCCCTCTTAACATGCAAACTATTGTTTGGGGGATCTCTGAGGTCAAAGAGACATTTGAGACCTACTGATGCCTGTCTCCAACTGTTCAGATGCATGACTAAGTAAGAACAAATAATAATAAATAAATGGACATAACTTCTTATGTCCATAACTATTCGCACGAGCAATTAATACGCTCCAAACCAACACCGGAATATTGCTAATTAAATACTCTTCCGATGGGTACCAAACACTGCTGTATGATTCCTGTTAGACCCTTCGTACGATGCAAAGAGGGATTCCTCAGCTCAGGGACATTCTATTTTAACCAAACTTTCAGAATCTATCAAAGGGACCATGATCTATAAACTACATTAATTGTGAACATATGTAACGTATGAATCGCACGCTATGACTACATAAACTCTACCGTAAATACGCATACCGTGCGCCTGCGGGTGCCCGCGGCTGTGAGTATGTGTACGTATGGGAGAGCGTACGCCTGCGCAGCGCGGACATGAATGAGGTGCAAATATGGCAACGTGCATAGAGACATTTTTCTGACTTCGACACAACGTCCAGTAACTTGGAGTCCTCCAAGTCGCTAGTAGCCGCAGGCACCACAATAGGCTGGTTCAAGTGAAAAGCTGAAACCACCTTAGGGAGAAAATGAGGACGTGTCCGCAGTTCTGCCCTGTCCGAATGGAAAATCAGATATGGGCTTTTGTATGATAAAGCCGCCAACTCAAACTCTCCTGGCTGAAGCCAGGGCCAATAGCATGGTTACCTTCCATGTAAGGTATTTTAAATCTACCGATTTTAGAGGCTCAAACCAATGAGATTTGAGAAAATTCAAAACTACGTTCAAATCCCACGGTGCCACTGGAGGCACTATTGGGGGTTGTATATGTAGTACACCTTTGACAAAAGTTTGTACTTCAGGCACTGATGCCAATTCCTTCTGGAAGAAGATTGATAAGGCCGAAATTTTGAACTTTAATGGACCCCAATTTTAGGCCCATAGACAATCCTGCTTGCAGGAAATGTAAGAATCGACCCAATTGAAATTCTTCCGTTGGAGCCTTCTTGGCCTCACACCACGCAACATATTTTCGCCAAATGCGGTGATAATGTTGTACAGTCACTTCCTTTCTAGCCTTAATCAAGGTAGGAATAACTTCCTCTGGAATGCCCTTTTCTTTTAGAATCCGGCGTTCAACCGCCATGCCGTCAAACGCAGACGCGGTAAGTCTTGGAACATACAAGGTCCCTGCTGAAGCAGATCCCTTCTTAGAGGTAGAGGCCATGGATCCTCCGTGAGCATCTCTTGAAGTTCCGGATACCAAGTTCTTCTTGGCCAGTCCGGAGCCACCAGTATTGTTCTTACTCCTCTTTTCCGTATAATTCTCAGTACCTTTGGTATGAGAGGCAGAGGAGGGAACACATACACTGACTGGTACACCCACGGTGTTACCAGAGCGTCCACAGCTATTGCCTGAGGGTCTCTTGACCTGGCGCAATATCTGTCCAATTTTTTGTTGAGGCGAGACGCCATCATGTCCACCTTTGGTCTTTCCCAACGGTTCACAATCATGTGGAAGACTTCTGGATGAAGTCCCCACTCTCCCGGGTGAAGGTCGTGTCTGCTGAGGAAGTCTGCTTCCCAGTTGTCCACTCCCGGGATGAACACTGCTGACAGTGCTATGACATGATTCTCCGCCCAGCGCAGAATCCTTGCAGCTTCTGTCATTGCTCTTCTGCTTCTCGTGCCGCCTTGTCGGTTTACGTGGGCGACTGCCGTGATGTTGTCCGACTGGATCAACACCGGCTGACCCTGAAGCAGCGATTTTGCCAGGCTTAGAGCATTGTAGATCGCTCTTAGCTCCAGTATATTTATGTGAAGGGACGTCTCCAGGTTTGACCACACGCCCTGGAAGTTTCTTCCCTGTGTGACTGCTCCCCAGCCTCGTAGGCTGGCATCCGTAGTCACCAGGACCCAGTCCTGTATGCCGAATCTGCGGCCCTCTAACAGATGGGCACTCTGCAACCACCACAGGAGAGACAACCTTGTTCTTGGTGACAGTGTTATCCGCTGATGCATGTGCAGATGCGATCCGGACCATTTGTCCAGCAGATCCCACAGAAATGTCCGTGCATGGAATCTGCCGAATGGAATCGCTTCGTAAGAAGCCACCATCTTTCCCAGGACTCTTGTGCATTGATGTACTGACACAGTTCCTGGTTTTAGGAGGTTCCTGACAAGTTCGGATAACTCCCTTGCTTTCTCCTCCGGGAGAAACACCTTTTTCTGAACCGTGTCCAGAATCATTCCCAGGAACAGCAGACGAGTTGTCGGGGTCAATTGAGATTTTGGAAGATTCAGAATCCACCCGTGTTGCTGAAGCACTACCTGGGTTAGTGCTACACCGACTTCCAGCTGTTCTCTGGACTTTGCCCTTATCAGGAGATCGTCCAAGTAAGGGATAATTAATACGCCTTTTCTTCGTAGAAGAACCATCATTTCGGTCATTACCTTGGTAAAGACCCGAGGGGCCGTGGACAAACCAAACGGCAGCGTTTGAAACTGATAATGACAGTCTTGTATCACGAACCTGAGATACCCTTGGTGTGAGGGGTAAATTGGGACATGCAGATAAGCATCTTTTATGTCCAGGGACACCATGAAGTCCCCTTCTTCCAGATTCGCTATCACTGCTCTGAGTGACTCCATCTTGAACTTGAATTTCTGTATGTACAGGTTCAAGGATTTCAGGTTTAGAATAGGTCTTACCGAACCGTCCGGCTTCGGTACCACAAATAGTGTGGAATAATACCCCTTTCCCTGTTGTAGGAGGGGTACCTTGACTATCACCTGCTGAGAATACAGCTGTGAATGGCTTCCAAAACCGACGTCCTTTCTGAGGGAGACGTTGGTAAAGCAGACTTTAGGAACCGGCGAGGGGGAGACCTTTCGAACTCCAACATGTAACCCTGAGATATTATCTGCAGGATCCATGGGTCCACTTGTGAGCGAGCCCACTGATTGCTGAAAATCTTGAGTCGACCCCCCACCGCTCCTGAGTCCGCTTGTAAAGCCCCAGCGTCATGCTGATGGCTTTGTAGAACCCGGGGCGGGCTTCTGGTCCTGGGCAGGGGCTGCTTGCTGCCCTCTCTTACCCTTTCCTCTGCCTCCCGGCAGATAAGACTGTCCTTTTGGTCGCTTGTTTTTATAGGAGCGAAAGGACTGCGGCTGAAAAGACGGTGTCTTTTTCTGTTGGGAGGGGGTCTGAGGTAAAAAAGTGGATTTGCCGGCAGTTGCCGTGGCCACCAGGTCCGAAAGACCGACCCCAAATAATTCCTCTCCTTTATATGGCAATACTTCCATATGCCTTTTGGAATCCGCATCACCTGACCACTGTCGCGTCCATAAACTTCTTCTGGCAGATATGGACATCGCGCTTACTCTTGATGCTAGAGTACAAATATCCCTCTGAGCATCTCGCATATAAAGAAAAGCATCCTTTAATTGCTCTAGAGTCAATAAAATACTGTCCCTATCCAGGGTATCAATATTTTCAGTCAGAGAATCCAACCACACTACCCCAGCACTGCACATCCAGGCTGAGGCTACTGCCGGTCGCAGTATAACACCAGTATGTGTGTATATACTCTTCAGTGTAGTTTCCAGCCTCCTATCTGCTGGATCCTTGAGGGCGGCCGTATCAGGAGACGGCAACGCCACTTGCTTTGATAAACGTGTGAGCGCCTTATCCACCCTAGGGGGTGTTTCCCAGCGCGCCCTAACCTCTGGTGGGAAAGGGTATAATGCCAATAACTTCTTGGAAATTAGCAGTTTTCTATCTGGGTTAACCCACGCTTCGTCACACACGTCATTCAATTCCTCTGATTCTGGAAAAGCTACAGGTAGTTTTTTCACCCCCCACATAATACCCCTTTTTGAGGTACCAGCAGTATCAGAGATCTGCAAAGCCTCCTTCATTGCCGTGATCATATAACGTGTGGCCCTATTGGAAAATACGTTTGTTTCTTCACCGTCGACACTAGATTCATCTGTGTCGGTACCCGTGTCGACTGACTGAGGTAAGGGACGTTTTACAGCCCCTGACGGTGTCTGAGACGCCTGAGCCGGTACTAACTGGTTTTCCGGCCGTCTCATTTCGTCAACTGACTTTTGTAATGTGCTAACATTATCACGTAATTCCATAACTAAAGCCATCCATTCCGGTGTCGACTCCCTAGGGGGTGACATCACCATTACCGGCAATTGCTCTGCCTCCACACCAACATCGTCCTCATACATGTCGACACACACGTACCGACACACAGCAGCCACACAGGGAATGCTCTAATCGAAGACAGGACCCTCTTAGCCCTTTGGGGAGACAGAGGGAGAGTTTGCCAGCACACACCAAAAGCGCTATAAATGTATATAAACAACCCTAGAAGGTGTTGTTTTTGATATAAGCGCTTTTAATATATCAATATCGCCAAATTATGCCCCCCTTCTCTTTGTTACCCTGTTTCTGTAGTGCAGTGCAGGGGAGAGTCCTGGGAGCCTTCCTCACCAGCGGAGCTGAGCAGGAAAATGGCGCTGAGTGCTGAGGAGAATAAGCTCCGCCCCTTTTTCGGCGGGTTTTCTCCCGGGTTTTAAGAAAACTGGCCTGGGTTAAATACATACATATAGCCTTAATGGCTATATGTGATGTATTTATTTTGCCACTAAAGGTATTTAATATTGCTGCCCAGGGCGCCCCCAGCAGCGCCCTGCACCCTCCGTGACTGAATCAGTGAGACGTGTAGCAACAATGGCGCACAGCTGCAGTGCTGTGCGCTACCTTCATGAAGACTGAGGAGTCTTCTGCCGCCTGCTTTCCGGACCTCCGTCTTCAGCGTCTGTAAGGGGGATCGGCGGCGCGGCTCCGGGACGAACCCCAGGAGGACCTGTGTTCCGACTCCCTCTGGAGCTAAGTGTCCAGTAGCCTAAGACTCCAATCCATCCTGCACGCAGGTGAGTTGGAAATCTCTCCCCTAAGTCCCTCGATGCAGTGATCCTGTTGCCAGCAGGATTCACTGAGATTTAAACCTAAAAAAACTTTTTCTAAGCAGCTCTTTAGGAGAGCCACCTAGATTGCACCCTTCTCGGACGGGCACAAAAACCTAACTGAGGCTTGGAGGAGGGTCATAGGGGGAGGAGCCAGTACGCACCATGTGATCCTAAAAGCTTTATTTAGATGTGCCCTGTCTCCTGCGGAGCCCGCTATTCCCCATGGTCCTGACGGAGTCCCAGCATCCACTAGGACGTTAGAGAAAGTTGCAGTTTTACACTTTCGATGTCATTCGTGATTGAACTTTGACCTGAAACGGGAAAATACGAATCTTAGTAAATTTACCCCATAGACGGGACCAAGGGACATATAGTAAAGAATCATAAGCCATATAGAAAACACAGATTCGGCTAATGGGAAGAACAAAATAAATGCAACATTACCCTTTGACAAAACTTGCTGGGGTTAAGATGGGGCCTCTAAACTTTTGCTTCTTTTTCCTAGCAGAAATGGCCCCTGATTAACTTAATTTTGTTAGATATGATATACATATACTGTGCTCCCACGAAGACTAATGTTGCATTCTACTGTTCTAGATGCATGTCCATCACAGGTAGAGGAAATTATCTCACAGATACCGGGTTCCCTATGAACTTAGGATGGACAGTACACTGGATTGATGGCTGGGATAGTCCCAATAGCGATATGATAAACGCAGATTTTTTTTTAAGGGGAGTAGACCAAGTAGAGAATTACTTTCCCGTAGTGCCCAATCCATTTGTCAAATTTTTATAAAATCTTCTTCACCTCTACAAACTCATCTGTCACCAACCTCTATTCTGTTTCTCTACAGTTTCCTCTTCATCTTTTGCGTTCACACAGGGTGGTACAATACATGGACCCAAGTACAGTTCAAACTCCACATGCCTAGGTCCTTCAGAGTTCTGCCTGAACCCAGTATATCTCAACAGCACAATGACACCAGTATTACTGCAGTGTGCCTTGTCATGCACAAAGGGTGGAGAATGGGAATACTGGTGAAGGGAAATTTTGTATAGACACTGATATGCCTGATGGTGAATGGCAAACCTGACATTTTCTTTTTCATTTTCTTCTTCTTTCTCTCCTCTAGAGATGTTTCTTTTTTTTTTCTTTTTCTTTTTTGAGTTATGCTCATGGTACTCTACATTGCAAACACACGATAGTTAAATTAAGATACAAAAAAATTGTGTTCCCTACAGGAAAAGGCAGTCTGGAGGACAAAGGGGTATGGCCAGGAGTCCTCAGGACTGTGGGCAGGTGGACACGGTAAGCCAGTAGCCCCCAGAGCATACCTTCCAAGTCTAGCTGAGGTGGCACACGGTCTGACTCATCTAGGCAAAGAGGGATGGTGCAGGCTGATGAGAGCCTACTGGTGTGCGCCAGGATTCTATTCTCATGCAGGTAAGAGAGCAATGACCTGTCTTGCTTGCTTGAGGAAGAATATTGGTAAAGCAATACCAACAGAGCCATCCCATATCCCTCCTGCAGACGGATCTTTTCAGGAAATACAAATTGACTTCGTACAGTTAACACCCTTTAGGAATTATTGTTATGTATTGGTGTGCACTGATGTTTTCTCAAGCTGGGTAGAGGCATTTCCTGCCGCCACAGATGCTGCTGTGTTTACTGCAAAGAAAAATTGCGCAGAAATTTGTGTGTAGATAATGGCACCCCTAGAAGTAGGAGCAAAGCTTGAAATTGTACTATTGTGATCATAGATACTGCCACTAGTATTATGTAGCTTCGGAACCACTCCCAGATCTTCACTCAACGAATCACCCTCTTCGAAATTTGTTTTTGTTTTGGTATTTGTGTCTTTTTTGGGTTGTTTTTGGAATACAACCTCATGTCATGATTGATCCGCACAATGGTCAGAAATACACCAATGAGGTGACAGTACAGTACCTTATTGAGATGAGCCAGCATTTGAGAACTTGACAAAAGAACTTGAAACTGTTGATTGCTGGTATGCCGAATGCTAACTGTCTTGATTGTGAACCAAGAGACTGTGTGATTGTTCTTACGCTCAGGTTGCCTAATAGACAGGTTGGAAGGACCATGCCAAGTTATGTTGACAGCACTAAAGGTCGCCGAAAGAGAGATTTGGGTCCACTCGTCCCACTGCAAGAAGGTCGCTGACTCGGAGAGAACTCGTGACAAAGTAGTTTATTGCTCACATTCATCGAGTTTGTGTAGTTTGGTAACTGTGTGTTCGAAGTGAACTGTGTGTTCCAAGTGAACTGTGTGTTCAAAGAGCAAGGTGGAGAGCAAAGGGAACTGTGTGTTCCAAGTGAACTTTGTGTTCAAAGAGCAAGGCAAAGAGAACCTTGTATCACTAGAGACTCTGTTCCGTGAAGACTGAGAGGCGGCACTGTTGAACACTACCTGAGCGTACTAAAGGACTGCAGAAAGACCAGTCATTGTAATTGATTTGCTATGAACAAGAGTTGTTTTGTTCTATTTCTCTTTTCTCTCTTTCCCGCTGACAAACATTTTCTTTCAGGATATTCTATTTTTGCGAAGTTTTTTTTTAAGAGGAGTCGACTGTGGGACTGGAACTGGTTCTGGAGGAAGGAGTGATTTCCTTATAGGATCCTAGGATTAGCCGATCAGTTTGTTAAAGTCAGAGAAAAAAAATCAAAGTTCTAGTAGTTATGGAGTTCAGAGGTAATCAGGAACAATCAGACAATGGCTATTCACACATTGCAGATAAAGAGCTCATTAATATATGTGGAAGAAAGGTTTATGAGTGGCTCTCCCCGAACTCCGAAGGTTTATGTTATTTAGGAAGGACACTACTTTTAACCCTTGTTCAATTATTAAACAGACCTAGCATACGTTCCAGAAATGGAAACAATGTTCAGAAAATGATAGGAATATGTAGATCATGAAAATTTTATATGTCACTGTCACGATTTGTTTGTGTCTTCTTCATCTACCCAGCAGAACCTCAATCGAATCCAAACATCAGTGTACAAAGACGTAGGTACATGTATGTGTGAAATGTTCATCGCCAATCAGATATTATAGGCCAAAGCACTGTCCCAGCATACTCTATAGGTTGAATGTTGTCCCACACCCAACCAGTGGTCCCGTGACTGCTGAGTGCATATAGAGGATGTCTCGTCCTCCTCACTGTCTTCCCCAAATATAGTCAAGTGTCTGATTTGCGAAATGCATACATACTTGTGTCTAGGTCACCAATTATTGTATGAAATATTTTTTCTTATGTTAATAATTGATGGCAGTTATTGTTTGCTGCCAAAGGGTGGACTGTCGAAGTCAAAAATATTACATAAAAAGAACATACAAACTACACACATAAGTCGCTATACTTGCAAATACGCGCAGCGAGCACAGCAATATATGGTAACACACGCATTTACACGGACATGCCACAGAGATGGATTCGACACTTATTTCATGCAGTACATAATTATGATAGTGTCAAGCGCCGGACATCATGGTGATTTGGAATTATGTAATGAAGTGGTGTCATGTATGTGTATTATTTGAACGAAACAAGATAGACCGGTCATATTTACTATTAAAGCAACCAGATTAATGTGTAGATTCATTTGATACTTGTTATAAAGTTGTAAGACATTGCAACAAATAATTATGATTAAATGTATGTAAGCTAACATCACTTTTATTAGAACAATAGATATTCCAAACAGGTAGTGAACAGGAAGCCCAGGCCAGCACCTTTGGACATCCCCAAGGCTGAACCTGTTCAGCATATACAAAGAGACTAGTGACTCGTCATGAATAAGTGAGTACCCTCCCCCAGAAACTAGATAACACATTGCTGACCACACAGGAGGTCAATTGCTTTTTGGTACCAGAGGATGAAGGAGTTGCTGGCACACCAGTTCCTGCATTTATTTACAGAGAGAGAAAGACAGTGATATGGAAAGACGAATTTATATAACAAGGATAATGGTATTGTATGCTGGCCTGTAACTGTGACTGTAAATGTATGTTTTAACTGCTTACTGTGTGATTTGTAACCATGTAACTATAGGTATACTGTACTTTGTAATATATTGAATCCATATCCTTTTAATAACAAATATATACATCAATGAGCTTTGGAACTCAGATAATGTGTGGGTGTATTGGTTTCTCTTATGGGATGCAGTGTTTTGCGATGTACAGCGCACTTTTATCGTATATGGTAATACGATGCGCCTGGCAAATTAAGTTGACTGAAAGGGGAGGTGACAGATATAACCTATTATGCAAAAGAGAAGCCTTCTTGATATTCTCGTTGGGGACTCTAACTCCATTGGGTCTAAATATACCTGGAAAACAAATGTTTCATTGAGAAGCATAGTTAATGAAGTAACACTGACTTGCGGTTTGCTAACACTGTAATTTTCCATCTAACAGCAGCAAAATATTTGACTTACTGTTAACCTGTATACAATAACCACATTTTAAATACTTGCAAATCGTACTTATTTCTGAAAATGTCACTGCTCTCTTTCAGCCACTCCTCCTCCTATTCTCATTTTACTACCACTATTTACCCCATCCACACTATGGCCAGGCTGACAAAATCCCCCATTAATCCTTGTCTTCCTAATCCTTTATTCTGTCCCCTGCTACCACCTCTATCCCCCTCTCCCAGTCTCCTACATCTCATCCACTCTCCTCTCCTCTGTCTACCATCCTCCCCTCTGCCTTCCTTCCCCCTTCTTCTGTTTGCCCATTGCAATTTACTTCTGCCCTTTCACACCATTTCTACCCCACCACTCAACCCTGCTCTCTCCCTCCTCTGCCTGTCACCTCACCTCTCCTCCACCACTATCATACTGCACTCCCTCCCTGCCTGACTCCTGCAGTCTCCCTTCCTAGCCAAGGCCCCAGCACCATTATTACACCCTCTTTATCCCTTCCTTCCACATTAATCTTACCTCAACGCTACAGCAATCCTGATAATCTCATTCACATCTCTCCCACAAACTCCTACCCCCTATCCTGTGTGCTCTGGAATGCCAGATCTGTTTGCAACAAACTGGCCTCCACTCACGACCTTTTCATTTCCAACTCCCTGCACCTCCTGGCCATTACAGAAACCTGGATTACTCCCTATGACACCTCTTCTCCTGCTGCTCTCTCTGCTGGGGCCTCACATTCTCACCCCCCCTTGACCCGGGGGTCGCCATGGGGGTGGTGTTGGGATCCTTTTACCCTCAAGCTACACATACCAACTTATACCTCCAGAACCATCCCTTACATTCTCTACATTTGAGGTCCATGCAATACGCCTCTACCAACCTACTAATCTTTGAGTTGCTGTCATTTACCGTCCCCCTGACATTTCCTCCAAATTCCTCGACAACTTTGCTTCCTGGCTACCTCACTTCCTCTCTTCTGACATTCCCTCCATTATTCTAGGTGATTTCAACATCCCTATCGATAAACCCTCAAAATTACCTGCCTCTAAACTCCTTAACCTCACCGTTTCACTTGGTCTCTCCCAGTGGACCACCTCACCCTCCCATGTGAACGGGAGCTCACTGGATCTGGTTTTCACTCACCGCTGTGATATTTTTGATTTCTCCAATTCCCCTTTTCCCCTCTCTGACCACCACCTGCTCTCTTTCAATTTATCTATCTATGCTTCCCCATCTCTCCCTCCTAAGGCTACCATAACTAAGTGTAACATTGAGGCTATTGACACCTCATCACTATACTCCCTATTTGACTGAATTCTCTCTCCTCTTCTCTCTCATGCCCTGAACAAGCCACATCCCTATACAATGCATCTCTTACTTCTGCCCTTGACTCTGTTGCTTTGCCAACCACTATTCACCCTCGCAGATCAACACCTCAACCCTGGCACACCAAATGCACCAGATATCTTCAAAAATGCTCACGTACTGCCGAGCGACAGTGGAGGAAATCACGCTCTAAAGCAGACTTACTCCATTTCAAATTTATGCTATCATCCTTCAGTACTGCCCTTTCCCTTGATAAACAATCATACTTCAAAATCATCATCTCTACCCAGTCTTCCAACCCCTGGCGCCTCTTTGCCACTGTTAACTCCCTGCTATGCCCACCACCACCTCCTCTCCCTTCCTCATTGTCTGCACTTGGCTTTGCCACTTATTTCACATCCAAGATTGACTCCATACGTCAGGACATCACATCCCACCAGACCAGCAACCAGCCACCACCCATCCCTTGCCACCCTCCCTTTCCCTCTCCCCAACTCTGACATCTTTCTCCCATGTATCTGGCAAGGAAGTCATGGCCCTCATCCGTTCCTCCCCCCCACAACCTCCCCACTTGGCCCTATCCCCTCCCACCTCCTCCGCTACCTCTCTCCTTCTGCCTGTTCCCATCTTGCCCACCTTCTCAATCTCTCCCTCTCATCATGCACTGTCACCTCAGCCTTCATGCATGCTCTTGTCTCCCCTATTCTTAAAAAACCTACCCTTGATCCAAACACTCTCTCCAACTATCGACCCATCTCTCTCCTCCCTTTTCCCTCCAAACTTCTTGAGTGTATTGTCTATAATCGCCTCACTGCCTTTCATTCCTCTCACTCACTGCTTGACCCATTCCAGTCTGGTTTCCATTGCTCCACTCCACTGAAACTGCCCTCGCAAAATTCTGCAATGACCTCCATGCAGCCAAATCTAAGGGCCACTACTCTCTGCTTATTCTTCTTGACCTCTCTGCTGCTTTTGACACTGTGGACCACCCTTTCCTTCTGCAAATCCTTCACTCTCTTGGTCTGCGTGATACTGCCCTCTCCTGGCTGTCCTCCTACCTTTCTGATCGTTCCTTCTCCGTCTCCTCTCATGATGCTACCCACCACCCACTTCCACTAACTGTTGGTGTCCCCCAAGGCTCTTTTCTTGGTCCTCTCCTTTTCTCTCTCTATATGTCTTCTTTAGGTGAACTCATTAGTTCTTTTAACTTCCAATACTACCTCTATGCTGATGACACTCAAATCTACCTCTCCTACCCTGATCTCTCCCCCGCTCTCCTCACTCGTACCTCCAACTGTCTTTATGCTACAGTATCTCTTCCTGGATGTCCCAGCGCTTTCTTAAACTCAACATGTCTAAGACTGAGCTGATCATCTTCCCACCCTCCCGCACAACCTCACCTCCCACAATCTCATTATCCATTGATGGCATGACTATCTCTTCTAGCCCCCAAGTACGCTGTCTTGACGTAATCCTTGACTCCTCCCTCTCCTTCAAACCACACATTCAGCACCTCTCACAAACCTGTCATTTTCATCTCAAAAACATTTCCAGGATCAGACCTTTTCTCACCCAGGATGCCACTATGATCATTATTCACTCACTGATTATTTCCAGACTGGACTACTGTAATCTCCCCCTAACTGGCCTCCCTGACAATTATCTCTCTCCACTTCAATCTATCCTCAATGCTGCTGCCCGGCTCATCTTCCTCACCAAATACACTACGTCCACCTCCCCTCTCCTACAATCCCTTCACTGGCTTCCCTTCCCTTTCAGAATACAATTCAAACTTCTCACACACTTACAAAGCACTCACCCACATCTCTGACCTTATCTCCCTTTACTCTCCCACCCGTCCTCTTCGCTTTGCTAATGCACGCCGACTCTCCTGTCTTCTGATTACTTCCTCCCACTCCTATCTCCAAGATTTTTCACATGCTGCTCCCTTTTTCTGGAATTCTTTGCCTCTCCCCCTCAGACTCTCCACCTCTCTACAAAACTTCAAATGGGCTCTTAAGACCCACTTCTTTACCAAACTCTGCCAAATCTCATCCAAACCCTGTTTCACGCTCTCTATGTACCCCATCTGTGTCACACCTGTCTGTCTACCCCTCCCCTTAGAATGTAAGCTCTCACGAGTAGGGCCCTCTTCCCTCATGTGCTTATCCTTTTCTTACTTTAATAATCCTCAACTACCCAAATCCCACAGTTTTTGGCCACCTTGGAACTTATCTCTATGTCGTTTAATGGTGTAGTTATGCTTAGTTACCCTGTACTTGTCCTTTATTGTCTTCAACTGTATGTCACTGTTTTCCTGTTTTGATTATGTGCACATGTACTCTGTAATTGGGCGCTGCGAAACCCTTGTGGCACCATATAAATAAAGGATAATAATAATAAATAAAAATATTGAAATGAACTATATTTAAAATACCTGAGCCCCACAAAAGGATTAAAACATCTACACTGAGATCGTAATAGTCATGCTAAATATTCATCTGTTAAATATATGGAAAATCTCTATATAGAGTGTTATATATAGAGTGTTATATCATGCGGTGTTATTTCTGACCACATTTTTATGTAGATAGTTATGTGAGGTCCACTACATGTGGTTCTAATTAGTGCAATTAAAATTGTGATATTCTGTTGTTTTCTTGCTAGTTTGTTTCCTTTCTTCTTTTAATTAAAATATCTTTCTATGGTTGCTATAATATGCATGTATATATACAGTTGTGCTCATAAGTTTACATACCCTAGCAGAATTTGTGATTTTCTGGCCATTTGTCAGAGAATATGAATGATAACTCACAAACTTTTCTTTCACTCATGGATAGTGGTTGAGTGAAGCCATTTATTGTCAAACAACTGTGTTAACTCTTTTTAAATCATAATGACAACAGAAACTACACAAATGACCCTGATCAAAAGTTTACATACCCCAGTTCTTAATACCGTGTATTGCCCCCTTTAACATCAATGACAGCTTGAAGTCTTTTGTGGTAGTTGTGGATGAGGCTCTTTATTTTCTCAGATGGTAAAGCTGCCCATTCTTCTTGGCAAAAAGCCTCCAGTTCCTGTAAATTCTTGGCCTGTCTTGCATGTACTGCACGTTTGAGATCTCCCAGAGTGGCTCAATGATATGGAGGTCAGGAGACTGAGATGGACACTCCAGAACCTTCACTTTATTCTGCTGTAGCCAATGACAGGTCGACTTGGCCTTGTGTTTTGGATCATTGTCATGTTGGAACGTCCAAGTACGTCCCATGCGCAGCTTCCGGGCTGATGAGTGCAAATTTTCCTCCAGTATTTTCTGATAACATACTGCATTCATCTTGCCATCAATTTTGACCAAGTTTCCAGTGCCTTTGTAGCTCACACATCCCCAAAACATCAGCGATCCACCTCCGTGTTTCACAGTAGGAATGGTGTACCTTTCATTATAGGCCTTGTTAACTCCTTTCCAAATGTAACGTTTATGGTTATGGCCAAAAGTTAAATTTTGGTCTCATCACTCCAAATTACTTTGTTCCAAAAGTTTTGAGGCTTGTCTCTGTGCTGTTTGGAGTATTGTAAGCGGGATGCTTTGTGGCATTTGTGTAGTAATGGTTTTCTTCTGGCGACTCGACCATGCAGCCCATTTTTCTTCAAATGCCTCCTTATTGTGCATCTTGAAACAACACCACTTTTTTTTCAGAGAGTCCTGTATTTCAGCTGAAGTTGTGTGTGGATTTTTCTTTGCATCCCGAACAATTTTCCTGATAGTTGTGGCTGAAATTTTTGTTGGTCTACCTGACCGTGATTTGGTTTCCACAGAATCCCTCATTTTCCACTTCTTAATTAGAGTTTGAACACTGCTGATCGGCATTCTCAATAGCTTGGATATCCTTTTATATCCCTTTCCTGTTTTATACAGTTCAAAAACCTTTTCCCGCAGATCCTTTGACAATTCTTCTGCTTTCCCCATGACTCAGAATCCAGACACGTCACTGCAGCACTGGATGAAAGATGCAAGGGTCTTTCCGGAGTCCAGAAACTCACTGACCTTTTACACACACACACACACACACACACACACACACACACACACACACACACACACACACACACACACACACACACACACACACACATTACAAGCAAACAGATAACAGGTGAGGATGGTTACCTTTAGTAGCCATTCAAACCCGTTTGTGTCGACTTGGGTGCATGTTATCAGGCCAAAATATCCAGGGTATGTAAACTTTTGATCAGGGTCATTTGGGTAGTTTCTGTTGTCATTATAATTAAAAAAGAGTAAACACAGTTGTTTGACAATAAATGGCTTCACCCAAACACTAACCATGAGTGAAAGAAAAGTTTGTGAGTTATCATTTATATTCTCTGACAAATGGCCAGAAAATCACAAATTCTGCTAGGGTATGTAAACTTATGAGCACAACTGTATATACAAAATAAATACAAAAATCCGTGTAGCTAGGTGGGTTTTGAACCAGCAGCCTTCAGTGCTGTAATTCATCACACTAACCACTTGGCCATTGGCCATTAATTATTAGCTTGGTGATTTAGGAAAATATATCCTTCATTATTTGTATGTTTATCTACTAGGCAACTTAGCCTGCCGATCAGTATGTACATGCTAAGAGCTAACTATAGCTATCATTATAATAACAATGAAAGTGAGGGTTTCCTCAGTTTCTCAACTGTATATGCACATTAACTGTTTGCTTTGATAAATATCATAAGTGTATTGAGAGTAAATGGTTCTCTATTCATTAGTGTTTGCTCATTATAATTGGATTTAGACTCAAGTGGTTTTTGTTTCTACTGTATTAATAACGCAGAAGATACTTCCGAGGAAGTCTAAAATGTTCCCTGGTCTTTTCTAGTGCTCATATGATTAGATCATCAAGCTATAATTAATATTAATATATATGTGGTACCAAGTCAATAGCTGATTGGTATGAAAAAACAATAAAAATAAAAATATATTTACAATTGAGTGGGGTTCGAATTAGGAACCCCGAACATGGTAGCCTGGAGCTCTGACCACTAAACCATCTGGCCAGAATAAAGGACTATAGGGACCCGGGAATATTTAGTACTTAACTCCATTCTCCTTATGTATATGCATAGATACTTGTATCCTTATAGTGATGCCGTAATGCACCTAAATAAGAGTGTATAAATTGTTTTTTTATTTATTCATTTAAATATGATTATTACTGGTTATTAACTTGTAAGTTATTAACTTACTTTGCTGATCAGTCATTTTCCTGTTATATATATATGAACGACTTGTGATACTAGCATGTCCTGCCACTAAATACCTGTGATTAGTAGCACCTGCTATAGTAATTGAGCGGTAATTGAGCACTAGTCCCGATTGGTGGACTCAGGGGATAAATACTACCAGCAGTGTCACTTACCTTCTGAGGAAACTGCTATACCGTAACAGCGGAGAAACGCGTTAAGGTTCTCTATATGTCAATTCTGTCATCTTGAAAATACCATGATTGCATCTCATCTGAATTGTACATCCACCTGGGCCGCACCCTCCTTCCTACAAGCTACACTGTCTGGACACCGGCATTTGTGATCCTGTCTACAGTGAGAGATCAGCGGTGCACTATACACCACAGCCGATGGGAGCATTTGCACTTGGTTAAACCAACCGTTGCAGCCACAACACTACAAATTGGTGTGCTATACTTGTTTGAACTGTGAGTATTAGCATTGCTCTCACTGCACAAGTAATAGACTCATTACCAAATGATCTACGTCTGAAAACACTGGATCAAGGCATTTATAATTCATCCATCCCATAGCTCTGGGGAAAATTATATATTGGAGGTGGAGCATAGCGCGGAGCTTTAATCATATTGGTTGACACACTTATATTTTCATCACAGAACTGGACTGATGCTTGAGATGCATGGTAAATAATAATTGCACAGTACTAATTTCAAGTGATTCATTGACAGAACGCTATAGATTACTGTGGCAGTTGTTTGCTTTTTATGTATTATATGTATGTATTTTTTATTGATTAAAAATATATTTTAATGTTGCGCTCCTAAGTCTATATTAAGTATAGCTTTTATTAATTTGTGTTTTGAATGGTAATAATCCAGTTTACTCAGTCGGAGCTGCAAGGTTAATCGATTAATCAGCAGTTAATTATATAGTTTTAGAATATAATATATTAACCATTACAGTATATCTAGATATTTTTGCGCATGATCAAAATATAGAGGGAAAACTCTCTGTATTCGTTATTTGCCTTATGAACAGAATTCAGTGAACCCGGTAAGGTATCTATTGCACACATCCTAAGTACTTACCTGTGTGTCACACACAGTTGAGATTTCACTCACAGGGGATGTGCTAATATATGCTAATAACTAGCTGTCATCTTGTGCACAGGGACACCCACTGCCCACATCTCACATCCATCACTCATGTACATGAGCAAAACAGTAGAGCAATTTAAACATGCTTGGGATAGACATAAGGCTATCCTTGCAAAGAAATAAGGATCAAATAGGTTGTAAGGTTATTATAAGGTTAAAAAAGGGGCAGGCTAGATATCAAGTGGATCTTATCTGCCACCAATTCTTTGTTTATATGGATTCAGTATGATTAAGTGGCGTGCAGGATGCTGGCTGTCAATATCCCAACAACGGCATCCCACCCACCAGAGTGCCGGCAGCGGGACAATCGCAAAGAGTCCCCTTACAGAGCTCACCACGCGTGGGAATAGTCCTGTTGCAACGGTGGCATTGTTGGTTGACGGCAAATTATAATGCATCCTGTTTCTATGTATCGAGAACATTGGATGAACATCCATTGGACCTTCGGACCTCTGAGCAATTCTATGCCGTCTCAGACAGGGCCTGATTCAGATTTTATTGCTCCTGCTGTTGTAGTCAAAAAGTAACAATGGGGGTTATTCAGAGATGAATGCAGATCGCTACATACGCAGCCAGATCTGCGTTCATCTCCGCACGTACTGGGGGCTGCCCAGCACATGGCAAGGCCACTCAGCATGTGTTAGGACACCTCCTAATGCATCCGCAATTAGATTGCGGATGACTCGGAACTAAGGTTGACCCCTGGCAATGCAGCCAGGCTACACTGTCAGGCGGTCAGCGGTTATTTTTTTAACGGAGCAGCTGCGTGTGATGCCACCGCTCCACCCCTGCTTTCCCGGCGCCGCCCCCCTCAATGCTGTAACTCCACCCCTGCAAGGCCCGCCACTGTCAATCGCATTGCGGCCGCATCCTTCAGCGGTGCAGTTGCAATGTGCATGTATGACCCCCAGTCTTCGGTAATCTGGGCATGTGCAGGACCCGTACTGCGCACGTGCAGTAGAGAACTGCACTGTCAGAAGTAGAATGGCTGCAAGGTCAAGTGAGTGAGACTGACTTCCAACTGTTGATTACAGAAATAGTTAACCCCTTACAACCTCAGGGAATCTCATAATACTGGATCCAGTGTTACAAACCAGATGATCTAAGAACTATATTACTGCTATTTAAAAGTCACTAAATTGACAGTTTTGTATTTTTTTGTTTTTTCCTACCCATGAATTACTAAATAATTTTATACATTTTTAAAATGTTGATTTAATTATAAAGTTATTTTTGCATACATAAATTATCATTATACTGGTACCTGTTAATGGGACAGCGCTTCATTTGTTGATACTGTCTATGTTTCAAAGGCTCAGCTCCTCTTTTTGTCTTAATATTATACCCCTTTTCCACTGTAGCACGGGTCACAGCCGTGTCGCCTGACATGGCTGCGACTAGTGCTACAGCCTCCTTTACCACAGCGCTCACCAACCCGGCATATTGCTGCTAGTGGCGCGGCAGGGGCGGCGCTGGGAGATCACATGATCACAGCTCCCGTTCACACTACAAAGCTTACCGGGTTGAACACGTGTTTAACCCGGCAAGCTACACATATAGGATTCCCGGATCACTTGATCCGGGAATTTGCAGGGGGACCCTTTTCCACTAGGGAAAAACACGGGTAAAGGCGTGCCTCCGCGCATTTACCCATGTTTTAAATGCTAGTGGAAAAGGGGTATTAGTCTTTAACTGCCAGCTATATCTTCCTTTTATTGTGAGTGGTATTCACTAGCACCCTTTCCTTATCTTTCTTTGGTACTTGATTAAGTCAAGGGATTAAGAATCTGCTGCTATTTGGGGGCTTGGAGGTGGTGGCGATGACCTCTGTTTCCCAACATTTGTGGGAGCTATTAGGCCAGGATCTCCATCTTCCAATCAAGATTTCTTGGTCTCTTGGCTGCGGCGGCCTGCTTGCATTATACCATGGGTCACTCAGCCAGCCGATGGAGTCATAAGTGATCCGAAGCTGCAACTTCGTACACATGAGTGAATCACAAATGCATGCGTGAGGTGTCTACTTATTCCAGACGCGTCCTGCTGCATTACCTCCAAGTAATTGCATTACTTCCAAGTAAGCAGCAGCACTGCACACTCCAACCACATCTGAATCAGGCCCACTAATTCACCAGGGTCTCTCAAGCTGAAGACAAATTTGCAGTGACTGATAGGGAATACATAAAAAATGCTCCTGACTTGTCTACATTTACTAGCCATCATCTGTTATCGCCCCCAAATACTTACTACTTGACATTCACTTTGCGAATAAATTCTCTGTGTATGTGCTATCGCCAATCACTCCACGACGCCCAACATTGACATTGCGTGCACCTCAGATCCAATGTCCTTTTAAAATATAGACAGTTGACAAGTTGTCATGATCTCTCCTAATTGTATATTAACCCCTCTTAAGATGCTTGGATAAATACTGGAATGCTGGGTCTCAGTGTGGAAAGTAATAGGTTCTTGTGACTTCGCTCCACCAGGCGATCACAGATTTTTCTTTGGCATTGAATAGTGGTGGATACTCGGCCTTGAGCTACCTGAGTGGGCTTACTATACCACTCCCTCTCAGAAGCAGTAACCACCTGTTATGGACTCCATCCACTGCCCTTGGGTTGGGAAACTCACTGCGTCCATGAGATTCCTATATCGGCACCTAGAACTGCCTACTTCTGGTTATGTGTGGACACGCTGCTGCAAGAACTCCTAATTGGTTTTGTCTAATTCTCACTGATCCCTTACTATGGACCATTCTGCACTTGGAAGCTGGCAGATGGATTGGGCTTGGAGAATATAGGCTCACTCCAGAAAAGCCAGAGAATGGAATAGTATTTGCCACTATTCTGGCAGTCACAGGATACAAGTAGATCGATGTGTCTTAAGGCAAGATGTTTATTACTGAAAGGTCATTAAAAAGGCAGGTATTTTGATGAAGGTGATTGGGACAATCCCAGCATACATATAATCTTCAGATGTACAATTCTCTTTGGATGGTCAGAGGATACACTCTCCTACATATGTCATTCTGACGGGTGGTCTTCAGGTTGCCGACTGTCGGCATCCCGGCACACAGTATACCAGTGCCGGAATCCCGACAGCCGGCATACCAACAGTTTTTCTCCCTCGTGGGGGTCCACGCCCCTCCTAGAGGGAGAATAAGTAGTGTGGCCGCAAGGGGCTCATTTGCGCTCGCCACGCTGTCAGTATGCCGGCGGTCGGGCTTCTGGCGCCGGTATGCTGGTCGCTGGGAGCCCGGCCGCCGGCATACCATACCACACCCCATTCTGACAATTTGCCTCTAAGACTAGAACACAAAAAATAAATACACCTCACATTTCGTAGGAAATGATCAACTGCATTCCTTCAGTATCTGTGTGGTTTAAACAATAGTAGAATTCATATAGGACTTCCTCAAATGTACAAAAAATTAATAAACAGCTAACTGCTTTTCCAGAAATTACCTGCTGTATATTTTACACAGAGACACATAGGAGACCCTAGTGTGCATTTCAAAGGAAGTGCTTTAAACTAAAGTTAGGCCTTTGATGATCTTGGGATACAGTCATTAACATTAACACGTCCAAAGTTACGATGTCCCAAGAACAAAGCCATTTAAATCAATATACCAAAATACATTTTTACAACCGTGCAGCCTATACGGTTTAAACATTTTTATATATTCTTTACCCATTGCACAATGTTAGACTTTACAAGTGCCGTCATGCAATCTCGAAGATAAGTAATCTAAGGCTGCAGAGTAATCCAACTTTAATACATTTCTATAACATTTAAACATTTAAAATTTACATTAAAATGCCGCCTAGTCCCAATAGTTTATAATAAAAATGGCACACAGTATGAGGGATTAACCAACTCAAAGCTGCAGCCATGATTTTGACCCATTCATAGTTGCATTAACTTTTAAAATACAGGTCATTAGGTGAGTAAATACTCTAGTCCTCACTTCCTCCAAACAGTCCATAAAATTTATAACAAATAAAACTGTCATATAATTATTTTCCCTTTGTCTACTGCCGCCATTTCAAACACATGGCTCATGGGTCGCATGCTAGCTGGGACACTTTTGAGTACGGCCCACCTAACCATGTATGGGTGCATAAAAATGGGAACTCAAAGATCACTCCTCCCCCTGAAAGAGGATTTCCTACACATGCACCAAGGACCTCTCTGTCAACACACATTTCAGGTGCAAAATTATTCCCCCTCCTTACTTATATAGCTCTGAGACTGAAGGGTTCGCCATCTGATGCCTTCTCAAGTAAGTTTGTAAAGAAATTATGAAAGACATTCAGTGCTGTTATGCTGTGGAACCAAAAATAAGCAGAGGATTTAATTCATTGTTCATGACACCTACTTGCCTGACCCAAGGTAAGCTGCTTTTTGCAGTTCCTGACCCAAGGTAAGCTGCTCTTGGCTAGACCATTTTATGGGAGGTGTAAGGTCTTTTGGTAAGCTCTGAGGGATATATTAGAGAAATCATTTGGCATGTGGGAGTTGTCTAATAGGCATATGGGTCATGGTGGGCAGATCTGATATGTGTGGTGGTCTGATGGTATGTAGAGGGGACTGATGGCTTATGGGGTGGCCTGATGTACATGTGGAGAGATGGGGGGAAAGTGATGGGCATGTAAGAGGTCTTCAAGAAGGTCTAATGGACATGTGAGATAGCTTGATGGCATGTGAGAGTGTTTGGCATGTAAAGAGATATGTGAAAGGCCTTATGCACATCTAAGGGACATATGGAGTGGCCTGGTGGCATGTGGGAGGGTCTCTTAGGCATGTAAAGGGAATGTGAAGTGTCTAATGGCATGTGTATGTGCGTGGGTGGTCTCATGGCAAACTTGTTTAGGATAAAATGTGTAATGTCTTTGGCAAAAAAGTCTCAATTTCAAACAGCTTTTCCTGATATTGTGATCATGACAATCACTGTATGTGCCTACTCTATTGTATATGTTAAAGTAAAACCTTGTGGTGAATATTTTGAACATTTAGGCAATGGACCACTAAACATATATTTATAGTTTCCAAAGTGGCCCCATGGAAGTCTTGAATGTGTGTGTGTGTGTGTGTGTGTGTGTGTGTGTGTGTGTGTGTGTGTGTGTGTGCGCGCGCGCGCGCGGTGGGGGGTTTGGACTGCACACCCTAATTGCAAACATAATAAGATGTGCTACTATATTGAGACTTGTAGTTCCACATAGAAAAAAAGAGAAAATGTAGGTGAACACTCTATGTACTAAACACTGCAATATAACAGAGTAAAATTGAGATGCTTAGCATAATTATGCTCCAAAATATGGGCGCAAGAACAGTGACCAATAGAGAATATATGGGTAAGAAGGGCGCTTAGACTGCACACCCTAATTATAAACATTATGAGATGTGTTACCATGCTGTGTATCGTAACACTTTTTAACACCCTAATTATTACAGCTCACCTATGTAATACTCTCAATGCATAGCTACTGCCTCTTACTAATGTAATACCTTAAATCACTTAAATTTCCTCAGTAGTGTGATGCCTTGGGGTGATTGGCTTGTCTTGGCTTGGGGGGGCCCATGCTTCGGACTTGAACCTTAGTAATGTTAGGAACCCACCAGATTAGGTAATTTGGTCGCTGTTGGCAGACTCATATTTTTGGCCAAAATTATGCTAAGGACCTCAATTTGGCTCTTTGTTATAACACAGAGTTTATTAGAATTATTCTGATTAGCAGTGTTTAGTACTTAGGGTGTGCACCTGCATTTTCTCTTTTTTTCTAGATCTTGAATTTGACATGACTGGTGGAGCATTTAATTGCCAGTGATGATCATTCATTACTTCACTGATAGCTATAACACAGTATATTATAAAAAAAAAAAAAAACTAATAAAGTACCTGCATTCAAGCTGTACTCTGTAGGACGTGTAAAATAGCAAAGTACCACTATATATTGGACTGAATGGAGCGATTGCAAGCTGCAAATAGCAATAACAGCACGGCTTGCCATGCAGCAAGCCATGCTTCAGCATGCAGCAAAGATGAGCACGGCTACATCGGTGTATAAATATCTATACATCTATATACCATAGAAAGTTCCAAATCATTTGGAAGGTGCACTCTCACAAGTAAATAATCGTAGATATTTCTTCATAAAATCACCAATGCTTTTATTGTCGACGTTTCGGTCTGGTCACAGGCCTTTATCAAGACAGGTGATGTATCATATCATCAATTCACCGTTAGAGACAACATGCGTATAATCTGCAAATGAACAGTAATATACAGTCACAAGCAATATGCCTCACTGGCCCCTATGGGTACCTACTGGCTACAATAATGGACCCACCACCAAAGAAAAACACCTATTAAAGCAGTGCCATAAGAATATTTCCATCCAAAGGAAAAGTACCAATTACCAGGGATACCTGTAGGTGTCCACACCGGGCATCTCTCATATAAGAATATAAGGACATATAAAATGCTTGGAAAAATACACTAAAAAGCGTACTCCATTCTGCCAAAGAAATAATGAAATAATAATAAACAACTTTACACTCCAACCTCCATTGGTTAAACTAACATCAGGAAAATTAACTCCATACCTCATTGGAGTAGCCATAGAGTAAATGAAGCAGCGGTGCAGGTGGTTTAGCATCTAAGATAGTCCAACCTGCTAAAACCAAATAGGAGATGCCCTCAATAAATTCAAATATGGATCAAAAGTGCAAGTCATAATATATCCAATAATATAGAAGGTCAGTACTCACTTCAGCCAAGGGACAAAGCAAACATTGCTGCATGCTGTCCCTATGTGCAAGTGAGCTATTTAAACAGAAATAACCGGAAGTGACGTCCATTCCGGGAGCCACCCCCGCAAACACAATTCCACTCGTGGTTGAAACTTTATGTGTGCTCTATAACACCCTCGACACGCTGAAAAGCGATACCACACCTGCGGGTCAGGCCACTCGGCCATATGAGCACCCGCGCCGGCTCCAGCCAGACGCTGTCTCTCGGAGTGTAACGCCACAGGAACGCGTCATCATGCGTTCCAGCGGCAACACTTCCGTGCAGTTCAGCAAAGTTATTTGTATTTGTTAGGTATTTGTCTTTTTATGTTTTTTTGCTGACCGTAGGACCATTTTTTGTGAATTGCGCCCTGGTTGCTTAGCAACAGGGATGCAATGTGTTTCCGAACACTTCCGGTTGCTGAGCTGCACGGAAGTACAGTCGCTGGAACGCATGATGACACTGCATTGTTTAGCTCAGTGCTGGGACGTCCTAGCATTGTGTCGTGGTTGCTTACCAACAGGGCTGCAATGTGTGTCCGAACACTTCCGGTTGCTGAACCTGCACGGAAGTGTTGCCGCTGGAACGCATGATGACGCGTTCCTGTGGCGTTACACTCCGGGAGCCGGCGTCTGGCTGGAGCCGGCGCGGGTGCTCATATGGCCGAGTGGCCTGACCCGCAGGTGTGGTATCGCTTTTCAGCGTGTCGAGGGTGTTATAGAGCACACAAAGTTTCAACCACGAGTGGAATTGTGTTTGCGGGGGTGGCTCCCGGAATGGACGTCACTTCCGGTTATTTCTGTTTAAATAGCTCACTTGCACATAGGGACAGCATGCAGTGATGTTTGCTTTGTCCCTTGGCTGAAGTGAGTACTGACCTTCTATATTATTGGATATATTATGACTTGCACTTTTGATCCATATTTGAATTTATTGAGGGTATTTCCTATTTGGTTTTAGCAGGTTGGACTATCTTAGATGCTAAACCACCTGCACCGCTGCTTCATTTACTCTATGGCTACTCCAATGAGGTATGGAGTTAATTTTCCTGATGTTAGTTTAACCAATGGAGGTTGGAGTGTAAAGTTGTTTATTATTATTTCATTATTTCTTTGGCAGAATGGAGTACGCTTTTTAGTGTATTTTTCCAAGCATTTTATATGTCCTTATATTCTTATATGAGAGATGCCCGGTGTGGACACCTACAGGTATCCCTGGTAAATGGTACTTTTCCTTTGGATGGAAATATTCTTATGGCACTGCTTTAATAGGTGTTTTTCTTTAGTGGTGGGTCCATTATTGTAGCCAGTAGGTACCCATAGGGGCCGGCGAAGCATATTGCTTGTGACTGTATATTACTGTTCATTTGCAGATTATACGCATGTTGTCTCTAACGGTGAATTGATGATATGATACATCACCTGTCTTGATAAAGGCCTGTGACCAGACCGAAACGTCGACAATAAAAGCATTGGTGATTTTATGAAGAAATATCTACGATTATTTACATGTGAGAGTGCACCTTTCAAATGATTTGGAACTTTCTATGGTATATGTGTGGACATATCTGGCCCATTAGGAGCACCCACCATTTGAAGAACTTTTATTGATGAGAGTGCAGGATCATTGTTGTTTGTTTATACATCTACATATATATATATATATATATATATATATATATATATATATATATATATATACACACATACATACATACATATATACATACATACATACATACATGCAGTTGATAAGTTCTGTCCTGTCACATAAATGTGCACGCTGTGGAAATTGCCTCCCACTGGTAGGGAGAACTAGCATGCAAGGAACAAGGTAAATATGGAGCTTGGGGTGAGGGGAGGGACATATAATGAGGGGAGCATGGGAGTGCCAGACGGTGCATAGTAGGGGGTGGAGCATTAGATATAGAGGGGGTAGGTTCAGATTGCGAGGGATGGGTAGACTGGGTAACCAGATTGCGAGGGATGGGCAGACTGGGTAACCAAGCAAATTGCAGGGACCTTATATATATATATATATATATATATATATATATATATATATATATATATATATATATTAGAGATGAACCGGTTCCATGAGAACCGAACCCCCCCCCCCCCCCCGAACTTCACTACCCGAGCCCGGATCCGAGCACAGCGCGGGTTTTCCTGCCTGACAAAATGTCATAAATCCGCTGTCGGATTCTCGCGGGTTTTGGATTCCATATAAGGAGCCGCGCGTCGCCACCATTTTTACTCCAGTCCCGGAGTGTAACGAGAGGATGTGTCTCCGTCCTCAGTGTCTGTGCAGGAGGGAAAGTGGGGTGGCGAATCCAGTGCTGTGTTGTCCTGCATCAGTACAGTGGTAGTGTCTTGTGCTGCATCAGTCAAGTCACAGTGGTGGTGTCCTCTACTGCCATATGTCCAGTGCTACTGTATAAGTCCAGTTCAGTGGTGCTGTGTTGTGCTGCATCATTCCAGTGGTGGCGTCCCTGTGCTGCCATGTAAGTCCAGTGATACTGCCGTATATGTCCCGTGATACTGCCGTATATGTCCAGCTGTACTGCCGTATAAATACAGTGATACTGCCGTAATGTCCAGTGATACTGCCATATAATTCAAGTGATACTGCTGTATATGTCCAGTGGTACTGCCGTATAGGCCCAGTGATACTGCTGTATAATCCCAGTGATACTGCTGTATAATTCCAGTGGTACTGCCATATAAATCCAGTCCAGTGGTACTGCCGTATAAGTTCAGTGGTACTGACGTATAATTTCAGTGATACTGCCGTATATTTCCAGTGGTACTGCCGTATAATTCCAGTTATACTGCCATATTATTCCAGTGGTACTGCCGTATAATTCCAGTGGTACTGCCGTATAATTCCAGTGGCACTGGTGTATAAATCCAGTCCAGTGATACTGCCGTATTAGTCCAGTGTTACTGCCGTATAAATCCAGTGGTACTGCCGTATAAATCCAGTGATACTGCTATATAAATCCAGTGGTACTGCCATATAAATCCAGTGGTACTGGCATATAAATCCAGTCCAGTGGTACTGCCGTATAAATCCAGTCCAGTGGTGCTGCCATATAAATTCAGTGGTGCTGTGTTGTATATTATTTACTCCAAATAAAGGGGTTATTAATATTTAATCCAAATAATTTTTACAGGGTTTGCCCTGTGTGGTGTGGAGGTACACTCTCCTTTGCTGCATTTTGTATATAACTCCAGAAAAATAATGGAGAATAAAAATTTGGAGGATAAAATAGGGAAAGATCAAGTACCACTTCCTCCTACTGCTGCTGCTGCTGCTGCTGCTGTTGTTGCTGCTGGGAGTCGATCGTCATCCCAGAGGGGAAGTAGGAAGACCACTTGTACTACTTCAACTAAGCAAATGAATGTTCAATAGTCCTTTACAAGGAAGATGAAATATGACACCAGTCATCCTGTTGCAAAGCGGATAACTGAGGCCTTGATAGCTATGTTGGTGTTAGACATGCGTTCGGTATCTGCCATTAGTGCAGTAGGACTGCTGTGCCAACCCTAGATGGGCCAGGTGTTTGTGCCGCACACTAGTGTCACTTAGCTTAGCAATACAGCTACCTCATTGCACCTCTTTTACTTCGTTGCATGATGTGCTGTTTGGGGACTATTTTTTTAAAGTGCCATCCTGTCTGCCACTGCAGTGCCACTCCTAGATGGGCCAAGTGTTTGTGCCGCACACTTGTGTCGCTTAGCTTAGTCATACAGCTACCTCATTGCACCTATTTTACTTCTTTGCATGATGTGCTGTTTGGGGCCTACTTTTTTTTAAGTGCCATCTTGTCTGCCAGTTCAGTGCCACTCCTAGATGGGCCAGGTGTTTGTGCCGCACAGTTGTGTCGCTTGGCTTTGTCATACAGCTACCTCACTGCACCTCTTTTACTTCTTTGCATCATGTGCTGTTTGGGGACTATTTTATTTTAAGTGCCATCCTGTCTGCCACTTCAGTGCCACTCCTAGATGGGCCAGGTGTTTGTGCCACACACTTGTGTTGCTTAGCTTAGTCATAGAGCTACTGTACCTCATTGCACTTCTTTTACTTCTTTGCATGATGTGCCATTTGGGGACTATTTTTTTTAAGTGCCATCCTGTCTGCCACTGCAGTCCCACTCCTAGATGGGCCAGGTGTTTGTGCCACACACGTGTGTCGCTTAGCTTAGTCATACAACTACCACATTGCACCTCTTTTACTTCTTTGCATGATGTGCTGTTTGGGGCCTAGTTTTTTTTAAGTGCCATTCTGTCTGCCACTGCAGTGTCGCTCCTAGATGGGCCAGGTGTTTGTACCGCACACTTGTGTCACTTAGCTTAGTCATCCAGCGACCTTGGTGCACCTCTTTTACTTCTTTGCATCATGTGCTGTTTGGGGACTATTTGTTTTTAAGTGCCATCCTGTCTGACACTGCAGTGCCACTCCTAGATGGGCCAGGTGTTTGTGCCGCACACTTGTGTCGCTTAGCTTATTACACCTCTTTTTGCACCTCTTTTTCTTCTTGCATCATGTGCTGTTTGTGGCCTATTTTTTAAATCTGCCATCCTGTCTGCCACTGCAGTGCCACTCCTAGATAGGCCAGGTGCTTGTGCCGCACACTTGTGTCGCTTAGCTTAGTCATACAGCCAACTCGGTGCAACCTTTGGCCTAAAAACAATATTGTGAGGTGTTCAGAATAGACTGGAAATTAGTGGAAATGAATGTTATTGAGGTTAATAATACCGTAGGATCAAAATTACCCCAAAATTCTGCGATTTTAGCTATTTTTATGTTTTTTTTCCAAAAATTATCCAGTTCAACAACCAAAACACGAAAGGGTGGTTTTGGCAAAACCAATCCAGATCCAAAACACTAGCATGGAACCAGAACCAAAACACAAAACACGAAAAGTGCCCACCGCCTGGCCTGTGGAGCTGGTGACAGACTGTCATACCCTGGTCTTGTTCCCGGTGAAAGAAGGACTAACTGCCCGTGATTCCTAACAGAGAGACGGAGGATCGGTTGTGGGAGAGAGCGGCTCCGGGGCTTGATTGCTATGAAGGACGGAACGCACCATTTTAAACTTGAGATGTATGTGAACATTTGTTTTTAATAAATGGAATTGTAAACCTTTTACTTACACCTGTGCCCTCCATTCTTCTTTCGATATATATATATATATATATATATATATATATATATATATATATATATACACACACACACTGGCACTCCTCCTATGTCTTCCAACTAGCTCTGGTGCTCTCTGAAACAAATGCATATGTAACCAGCTAATGATTCACAGAGGCACTCTGAGTCTCTTGACAAAGTGGTAGATAGTACCGAAACATTGGTGCTTTTGAGAATACAGTTTGTTTCATGTTAAGACTCTGAGTGCCACTGCGTGTCATTCGCTGGTTACGTATGTATATATATATATATATATATATATATATATATATATATATATATATATATATATATTAAACACTGTAGTCGGCACTCGGATAATTACCACAGGAGCAGCAGGATTTCAATCAACGTTTTGAAATTTAATCCATCTCATCATCAGGATACAAATAAGTGAAAAAAATACCTTTAAAAATATTGTCCAACACACATGAGGACGCCAGACGGATCCGTTTATTAAAAAAATGGATGAAAAAAGGGCGCTCATAGTGCAAATCAATTTTATTCAATTAAAAACAGTTCTTGTAAAACACCACAATGCAAATTGCAGCCTTGTACCAAGAATCCCACCGCTGTGGGCTGGATACAGGGGCGGATTGGGGACTAAAAGTGGCCCTGGAAATACTTCTGGAAGTGGCCTCATGTGGGCGGAACCAAATCAACTGTAGGCGGAGCCAACATAAAGGTAGATGAGATTAGTACTTAACTATACCTGGGAAATGGCATGTTTATATAGGGAGGATAACATAACAGGATAACAATTTAAATAAAATCCTCTGCATAGAAGTAAGGAACGCAGTTTTAACCGTTTGGGGATAGGTTACATTTCCCACATCATTTACAATAAATAGACCTTAAAAAAATCCTGATATTACACTATGCTTATGTCTGATATAACAAAAAAACATAAGGAAGAAATATAAGGACACAAAGGAAGTAAACAATTTTTCTCTTACGTCCTAGAGGATGCTGGGGACTCCGTAAGGACCATGGGGAATAGACGGGCTCCGCAGGAGACATGGGCACTAAAAAAGAACTTTAGGTATGGGTGTGCACTGGCTCCTCCCTCCATGCCCCTCCCCCAGACCTCAGTTTAATACTGTGTCCAGAAGAGACTGGGTGCACTACAGGAAGCTCTCCTGAGCTTCCTGAAAGAAAGTATTTTGTTAGGTTTTTTATTTTCAGGGAGACCTGCTGGCAACAGGCTCCCTGCACTGTGGGACTGAGGAGAGAGAAGCAGACCTACTTAAGTGATAGGCTCTGCTTCTTAGGATACTGGACACCATTAGCTCCAGAGGGAGTCAGAACGCAGGTCTCCCCTAGCGGTTCGTTCCCGGAGCCGCGCCGCCGTCCTCCTCGCAGAGCCGGAAGATAGAAGCCGGGCGAGTATAGGAAGACAGAAGACTTCAAAGGCGGCAGAAGACTTCAGAGCTTCACTGAGGTAACGCGCGGCGGTAATGCTGCGCGCCATTGCTCCCTCACAGTACACACACAGCGCACACTGTTGGGTGCAGGGTGCGGGGGGAGGAGGGGTGCCCTGGGCAGCAATGTATACCTCCAAGACTGGCTATACATATATATACACATTTTTGTGGTATTTACAGTGAATCCCCGCCAGTTGTTTTAAAAGAGCGGGACCGAAGCCCGCCACTGAGGGGGCGGGGCTTCTCCCTCAGCACTCACCGCCATTTTCTCCACAGCACACTCTGAGAAGCTGGCTCCCCGGACTCTCCCCTGCTGATCACCGGTGACAGAGGGTTTTAAAGAAGGGGGGGCACATAATTTGGCGCAGTACATATATAAAGAAGTGCTGTATCTGGGTAATTTTTTCCAGGGTTATTGGCGCTGGGTGTGTGCTGGCATACTCTCTCTCTGTCTCTCCAAAGGGTCTTGTGGGGGAACTGTCTCCAGATTAGAGCTTTCCCTGAGTGTGTGGTGTGTCGGTACGTGCATGTCGGAATGTCTGAAGCGGAAGGCTCTCTTAGGGATGAGGTGGAGCGCATGAGTTTGGTGTCTCCTTTGGCAACGCCGACACATGACTGGATGGATATGTGGAATATTTTAAATGCAAATGTGAATTTATTGCACAAACGTTTGGACAAAGCAGAGTCCAGGGACGGTACAGGGGGCCATGCCCTGCCTTTCCCTATGTCACAGGGGCCTTCTGGGTCTCAAAAATGCCCACTTTCTCCGGTAGTTGACACAGATACCGACACGGATTCTGAATCCAGTGTCGTTTACGATGATGCGAGGTTGCAGCCAAAATTGGCAAAGAGTATTCATTATATGATTATTGCTATAAAGGATGTGCTGCATATTATAGATGACCCCGCTGTACCTAATCCAAAGATTCACATGTTTAAAGAAAAGAAGCCTGAGGTTACTTTTCCACCTTCTTTTGAATTAAATGAGTTATTTGAAAGTATTTGGGAAACTCCAGACAAGAAACTGCAGATTCCCAAAAGGATTCTTATGGCGTATCCTTTCCCGATCAAGGACAGGATACGGTGGGAATCCTCCCCAAGGGTGGACAAAGCGTTGACGCACCTTTCCAAAAAGGTGGCGCTGCCATTTCAGGATACCGCTACCCTCAGGGATCCTGCTGATCGCAAGCAGGAAACTACCTTGAAGTCAATTTACACACATACCGGTACATTACTCAGGCCGGCAATAGCGTCGGCTTGGGTTTGTAGCGCTGTAATAGCGTGGACCGATACCTTATCTGCTGATATGGATACAATGGATAAGGAAACTATTTTATTGACCCTGGGCAATATTAAGGATGCGGTCCTTTATATGAGAGAGGCTCAGAGGGATGTGGGCATACTGGGGTCCAGAGCGAACGCTATGGCGAGCACTGTGGACCCGACAGTGGTCGGGTGATGCTGACTCGAAACGGCATATGGAGGTTTTGCCTTACAAGGGTGAGGAATTGTTTGGGGAAGGTCTCGCGGACCTAGTTTCCACGGCTACTGCAGGTAAATCAACCTTTTTACCTTACGTTTCCTCACAGCCTAAGAAAGCGCCACATTATCAGATGCAGTCCTTTCGGTCGTAAAAATCCAAGAGAGCTCGGGGATCTTCCTTTCTTGCCAGAGGTAAGGGCAAAGGGAAAAAGCTGCCAGCTACAGCCAGTTCCCAGGAACGAAAGTCCTCCCTGGCTTCTACTAAATCCACCGCATGACGCTGGGGCTCCGCGGGGGGAGTCCGCTCCTGTGAAGGCACGTCTTCGTCTTTTCAGCCAAGTCTGGGTTCACTCTCAGGTGGATCCCTGGGCAATAGACATTGTTTCCCAGGGGTACAAGCTGGAATTCGAAGAGGTGCCTCCTCGCCGGTTTTTCAAATCGGCACTGCCGACTTCTTCCCCAGAGAGGGAGGTAGTTTTGGCAGCAATTCAAAAGTTGTGCCTTCAACAAGTGGTGGTCAAGGTTCCCCTGCTGCAGCAGGGGATGGGCTATTACTCAACCCTGTTTGTGGTCCCGAAACCGGACGGTTCGGTCAGACCCATTCTGAATTTAAAATCCTTAAACCTATACTTAAAGAGGTTCAAGTTCAAGATGGAATCGCTCAGAGCGGTCATTGCAAGTCTGGAAGGGAGAGATTATATGGTGTCCCTAGACATAAAGGATGCATACCTTCATGTCCCCATATATCAACCTCATCAGGCGTTCCTGAGATTTGTGGTGCAGGATTGTCATTACCAATTTCAGACGTTGCCGTTTGGGCTTTCCACGGCTCCGAGGATTTTTACCAAATTAATGGCAGAGATGATGGTGATCCTGCGCAAGCAGGGAGTCACAATTATCCCATACTTGGACGATCTCCTGATAAAAGCGAGATCGAGAGAATAGTTGCTGGACAGCGTATCTCTCTCCCTGAGGGTGTTGCAACAACACGGTTGGATTCTCAATCTACCGAAGTCACAGTAAGTTCCAACGACCCGATTGCCTTTCTTAGGCATGATTCTGGACACGGAACAAAAGAGGGTCTTTCTCCCGATGGAAAAGGCCCAGGAACTTCAGAGCTTGGTCAGGGACCTGTTAAAGCCAGACAGGGTGTCGGTACATCACTGCACTCGAGTTCTGGGAAAGATGGTGGCGTCTTACGAGGCCATTCCATTCGGCAGGTTTCATGCCGGGACTTTTCAGTGGGACCTTCTGGACAAGTGGTCCGGGTCAAATCTACAGATTCATCAGATGATCCGCCTGTCCCCCAGGGCCAGGGTATCTCTCTTGGGGTGGCTGCAGAGTGCTCACCTTCTAGAGGGTCGCAAGTTTTGGCATTCAGGACTGGGTTCTGGTGACCACGGACGAAAGCCTCCAAGGATGGGGAGCTGTCACACAGGGAAGAAACTTCCAAGGTCTGTGGTCAAGCCAGGAGACTTGTCTACACATCAAAATACTGGAATTAAGGGCCATATACAACGGCCTTCGTCAAGTGGAGACCTTACTTCGAGGTCTACCGGTTCTGATTCAGTCAGACAACATCACAGCAGTGGCTCATGTAAACCTCCAAGGCGGCACAAGGAGCAGAGTGGCAATGGCAGAAGCCTCAAAGATTCTTCGATGGGCGGAGAGTCATGTCAGCTCTCTGTCAGCAGTCTTCATTCCGGGAGTGGACAACTGGGAGGCAGACTTCCTAAGCAGACACGATCTGCATCCAGGAGAGTGGGGACTTCATCAGGACGTCTTTGCAGAGATTGCAAGTCAGTGGGGATGGCCTCAAATAGACATGATGGCTTCACACCTCAACAAGAAACTTCTGAGATATTGCGCCAGGTCAAGGGACGCCCTGGTGACACTGTGGGTGTTCCAGTCGGTCTATGTGTTTCCTCCCCTTCCTCTCATCTCAAAGATACTGAGAATCATAAGACGAAGAGGGATTCAGACGATTCTCATTGTTCCAGATTGGCCTCGAAGGGCCTGGTATCCGGATCTGCAGGAAATGCTCACAGAAGATCCGTGGCCTCTTCCTCTCAGGGAAGACCTGTTAAAACAAGGGCCCTGTCTGTTCAAGGACTTACCGTGACTGCGTTTGACGGCATGGCAGTTGAACGCAGGATCCTAGCGAAAAAGGGCATTCCGGATGAGGTCATTCCTACTCTGATAAAGGCTAGGAAGGAGGTGACATTGAAACATTATCACCGTATCTGGAGGAAGTATGTATCTTGGTGCGAAGCCAGGACTGCTCCTCCGGAAGAATTCCATCTGGGCCGTTTTCTTCACTTCCTGCAAACTGGAGTGAATTTGGGCCTAAAGTTAGGCTCCATTAAGGTTCAGATTTCGGCCCTATCCATTTTCTTTCAAAAGGACAAAAGCCCTTATCTGATTATCTGATTTTTCATGTGGATAGAGCTGAGTTGCGGACTCGTCCTCAGTTTTTGCCTAAGGTGGTTTCTTCTTTTCATATGAACCAACCTATTGTGGTGCCGGTGGCTACTAGGGACGTGGAGGATTCCGAGTCCCTGGATGTGGTCAGGGCATTGAAAATTTATGTGGCCAGAATGGCTCGGGTTAGGAAAACAGAGGCCCTGTTTATCCTGTATGCAGCCAACAAAGTTGGCGCTCCTGCGTCTAAGCAGACTATTGCTCGCTGGATCTGTAACACGATTCAGCAGGCTCATTCTACGGCTGGATTGCCATTACCGAATTCGGTAAAGGCCCATTCCACTAGGAAGGTGGGCTCTTCTTGGGCGGCTGCCCGAGGCGTCTCGGCTTTACAACTTTGCCGAGCGGCAACTTGGTCGGGTTCAAACACTTTTGCAAAATTCTACAAGTTTGATACCCTGGCTGATGAGGACCAAATGTTTGGTCATTCGGTGCTGCAGAGTCATCCGCACTCTCCCGCCTGTTTTGGTATAATCCCCATGGTCCTTACGGAGTCCCCAGCATCCTCTAGGACGTAAGAGAAAATAAGATTTTAAACCTACCGGTAAATGTTTTTCTCCTAGTCCGTAGAGGATGCTGGGCGCCCGTCCCAGTGCGGACAACATCCTGCAAGACTTGTATATAGTTGTTGCTTACATAAGGGTTATGTTTTCAGTTTAGATCAGTTTTGGACTGATACTGGTTTTGTTTCATACTGTTGACTGGTTCGTGTATCCCATGTTATACGGTGTGAATGGTGTGGCTGGTATGAATCTTGCCATTGGATTTCCAAAATCCTTTCCTCGTACTGTCCATCTCCTCTGGGCACAGTTTCTCTAACTGAGGTCTGGGGGAGGGGCATGGAGGGAGGAGCCAGTGTACACCCATACCTAAAGTTCTTTTTTGGTGCCCATGTCTCCTGCGGAGCCCGTCTATTCCCCATGGTCCTTACGGAGTCCCCAGCATCTTCTACGGACTAGGAGAAAAAGATTTACCAGTAGGTTTAAAATCTTATTTAAACCACACATTTCTCTTACTTTTTCTCTTATTTCCTCTATTTTAAAATAGCAATTAATTTTTGATGATATACCATTTTAAAATGGCTTTATATAAGGTTGCGTTTTACCTAATGGAGGATATCTATACATCAATATAAATTAAAACAATAACAATTTGGGGTGAAACTTTACGTAGTTACTCCTAGAGTGCACTGCAAGCAGAGGCATAGCTAGGGCTGATGGTATACAGGGCAAGTAAACAAATGGCATCCCTTTAAAACAGTTCTGCACTTGGGTACATGTAGTCTCTCTTATAGAGAAGTTTATCTCAACTGACCACGTTATTAAAATTTACGGACAGCATTTTTACTGACATTTTACCATGCTGCATGTTATGATGCAACATGTTAATTTTCCATGGCCTAATATTTATGTTGACTAGTAATTATTTTATAATATAGCAATATAATTTTAAAATTAACGACGATTGGGCATCAATTGGAAATAGCGGATCCTCAAGACAAATTATTAAGAAAAAAGATGAGGACAGACAGGAAAGAGGGGTGAGAAAGACAGTATGAGAATGAGAGAGAGAGAAATATGGTATGAGAGGACAGAAAGAGGCACAGTGAAAAGGAGGGAGATGGTGAAGTGGCAGAGCTGCTATTTCCAGCTTATGTCCCCACTTTCACTAGCTGCCACTCCCAGCTAAGTCCCCACTTTCACCAAACCCAGCTCATGTGCTGACTTTGACTACCTGCCACTCCCAGCTCCTGTCCCCGCTTTCACTGTCTGCACTTCCCAGCTCCTGTCCCCACTTTCACTGTCTGCACTTCCCAGCTCCTGTCCCCACTTTCACTGTCTGCACTTCCCAGCTCCTGTCCCCACTTTCACTGTCTGCACTTCCCAGCTCCTGTCCCCACTTTCAGTGCATGCATTTCCCAGCTCTTGTCCCCACTTTCACTGCCTGCTATTCCCAGCTCCTGTCCCTACTTTTACTGCCCGCCATTCCAAGCACCTGCCCCCACTTTCACTGCCCGCCATTCCAATCCCCACTTTCACAGCCCACCTTGCCCAGCTCCTGTAACCCACTTTCACTGCCTGCCACTCCCAGCTCCTGTCCCCACTTTCAATGACCGCTATTCACAGCTCCTGTCCCCACTTTCACTGCATGCATTTTCCAGCTACTGTCCCCACTGACATACAATAGGATATAAGAGCTATAATCAGTACTGCGCCCAAAAGCTATTTAATTTCCATGTCCCCACTGTCACTGCCCACCTTTTCCAGCTCCTGTTCCTACTTTCAGTGCCTGCCCCTCCCAGCTCCTGTCCCCCCTGCCACTGCCCGCCATTCCAAGCACCTGTCCCCACTTTCACTGCCTGCCACTCCCAGTTCCTGTGCCCACTGCCTGCCATTCCTAGCATCTGTCCCCACTGTCACTGCCAGCCACTCCCAGTTCCTGTGCCCACTGCCACTGCCTGCCATTCCTAGCATCTGTCCCCACTGTCACTGCCCACCACTCCCAGCTCCTGTCCCCACTGTCACTGCCCGCCATTCCAAGCACCTGTCCCCACTTTCATTGCCTGCCACTCCCAGTTCCTGTGCCCACTGCCTGCCATTCCTAGCATCTGTCCCCACTGTCACTGCCAGCCACTCCCAGTTCCTGTGCCCACTGCCACTGCCTGCCATTCCTAGCATCTGTCCCCACTGTCACTGCCAGCCACTCCCAGCTTCTGTCCCCACTGTCACTGCCCGCCATTCCAAGGACCTGTCCCCACTTTCACTACCTGCCACTCCCAGCTCCTGTCCCCACTGTCACTGCCTGCCATTCCAAGCACCTGTCCCAACTGTCACTGTACGCCACTCCCAGCTTCTGTCCCCACAGTCACTGCCCACCATTCCAAGCACCTGTCCCCACTTTCACTGCCTGCCACTCCCAGCTCCTGTCCCCACTGTCACTGCTTGCCATTCCAAGCACCTGTCCCCACTGTCACTGCCCGCCACTCCCAGCTTCTGTCCCCACTGTCACTGCCCACCATTCCAAGCTCCTGTCCCCACTGTCACTGCCTGCCATTCCAAGCACCTGTCCCCACTGTCACTGCCCTCACTCCCAGTTCCTGTCCCCACTGTCACTGCCTGCCATTCCAAGCACCTTTCCCCACTGTCACTGCCCGCCACTCCCAGCTCCTGTCCCCACTGTCACTGCCTGCCATTCCAAACACCTGTCCCCACTGTCACTGCCCGCCACTCCCAGCTCCTGTCCCCACTGTCACTGCCCGCCATGGTTTATTAATAAATTAAAACTAATGTTATTGAGGTAAGTAATACTCTAAGAACAAAAACAACCCAAATTCAGTTGGGTTTTTTGTAAATTTTTGGAAAAAATACAAAACCATAACAAGTCACAGCATTTTTGCTAAACCAAAACCGGGTGATGAATTAGAACCGAAACCATCAAAAATGGTCTAGCGCACACCATTAATCCATACATATATACAATAATATTTTTATATATAGACAAATGCAGTCTGGCACAACTCAATATTTGGCCAACATGCTCTGGTGCCCGTCCAATGAATCCAATAGTACCGGCCTGGACAACCTGTGGCTCTCTAGCTGTTGTGAAACTACAAGTCCCAGCATACCTTCTTACCGATCATCTGGTAAAGCATGCTGGAACTAGTTGTTTTATATCAGCTGGAGAACCACAGGTTGGCCTAGCATGCTATAGTATATGGAAGTGGTCAGAGCCGGATTAAGACCATGGGGGGCCCGGGGTACTTTAGACAGTGGGGCCCCTATTGAAGAGAGGGGTGGGGGGCACACCTATTAACGGGGCCTAATGCCCACCATGCGCCCTTGGGCCGGGAGGGCCCGACTATAAATGGCCACGGGCCGAGAGGGCTCGACTACATACCCACAGACCGGGAGGGCATGGCTGTACCTACGGGCCTAGTGCCCGATCCCTGAAGGTCTAGGGAGGAAAGGATGGGGGGGGGGGGGGGGGTGAGATCAGCCTCACCGGGTCCGGGTCATCTTCTATCAGGAGCACGGCGTCTTCCGGCCTCTTCAGCAGCCACAGGAGCTCTTCTCCCTCCGTCTGGCTCTTCACTGCTCTTCAGCGTGGCCTCCCTCTTCGGCTCCCGCCCGGTGTCTTCTGCGCTCTTCCGCGCGGTCGTCTTCTTCGGCTCCCGCCCGGCGTCTGACTTCAGATGCCGGAGGCGGGGCCTATGAAGCAGCGAGCACCAATTGGCTCGCCGCGCCATCTTCTGATTGGCCGGCGCCCCGCGAGCCGTGACTGGCTTGCGGACGGCGGCAGATTTGAACTCCCGCCGCCAGCACTTCAGATTGGCTGCCAAAACGGCGCCAAGTTTGAAGCGCCGCTGCCCGTCGCCACTTCCAGTCTGGTGCAGGGAAACACCTGGTCCCTGCACCGGACACCCGCCGCTTACTGACAGGCGCTGGGGACAGACACACTGCCCCAGCGCCGGCCACCGCTGTACTCTGCAGGGGACGCAGATCCCCTGCACCCTGCCGCTCTGATGTGCCCTGGAACACAGGGCACATCTCTACAGCAGTGGCAAACGCAGGATTTCCATGGGGGGGTTTCCCGCACATGTATGTTTGTATGTATGTACGGGCCCCGAAACGTTGATATGCCGTGACTTTGCATCATTACAATTTTTTGACAAAATCTCTGAGTGCTCCTGCCTTTTTTACTGGTATTACAATTAATTATAGAGGGCACCTCAGTATCATTTTGTATGTCAGGAGTGCCGGACCGCTATACATACACGTACTGTAGCATACTTACAAAATCAGCATACACACACTATACATGCACACAGCATAGATGCATACACACATACAGTCTACAGCACACATACATACACAGTATACATGCACACAGCATACATAAACAGTGTACAGTATACATGCACGCAGCATACATATATACATACATACAGCCACACACACACAGTATACATGCACACAACATATACATACACAGTATAAATGCATACATACACAAACAAACAAACAGTATACACACACCATTAAAATGAAGCACAGCCATCCACATGCCACTCACACTGCTGCAGTAATAGAAACAGTATTTCACTTACCCAGCCAGCATATTTTATTACAGACCACCGGCTCACTCCCGAGATATGTGACAAGCACCTTGACTGGCCTGCCCAGTGCCCTCACCAGGCTCTCTGTCTCTCTCAAATAACCCACATCCTGCCTGGGAGGAGCTGCGCGCTGTCGCTGCAGCTCCCCCTACAGGAACCCAGCAGCCAACTTCATTCACTGGTAGTGTAAGGAGAGAGCTGCTGCTGCAGCCGTGTGGGTGCAGCATGCCTGAGCTCCTCCTTACTGTGTACACAGCACACACACACACGCGAAAAAAATCGGTAAGCAGCGCCGATGGATCGGCGTCCAGGGGGGGGTTTCTAGGTACTCATTAACCCCCCCCCTGCGTGCGCGTGTGTACAGCACCACAGATTGGATCGGAAGAGAGATCCGATCTGTGGTGTGGCAGGGGGCCCTTTTGGAAAGGGGGGCCTGGGGGTACGTATCCCCGGGACCCCCCCCCCCCCCTTAATCCGGCTCTGGAAGTGGTGGCATTACTCAGAGCCTTTCAATCAGGTAGAGTAAAAACAGACAGAGGACCTGATTCAGATTTGCAAGCAAAGTCAAAAGGCACACAACTGGGCAAAACCATGTGCACTGCAGGTGGGGACAGATGTAACATGTGCAGAGAGAGTTAGATTTGGGTGGGTTATATTGTGTCTGTGCAAGGTAAATACTGGCTGATTTTGCATGTATCCTACAAATACTGGACAGCTTTATTTTTACACTACAATTTAGATTTCAGTTGAAACACGGTGTCCATTTTGGCTTTGCTTGCAGCTCTGAATCAGGCCAGGGGGGTAATTCAGATCGGATCACAGCGATCAGATCTGAAAGAGACCTAAGTAATGTCTTGACAAAAGGAACTAGATCCCTGAGACGCTGAAACGTTGGCAATAGAAAAGACTGTTTACTAGATGCATAATCGCTTGGAGAGTGATAAAATGGAGAAAGAAAAAGTACTGTTACAGGCTGTGTTTGAAAAATGGCAGTTAGGAGCTGATTGGCTGGCACTTTTTCTTTCTCCATTTTATCACTTTCCAACCTATGATGCATCTGGCCCTGTGTCCGGTTATACTTCTGCCTGATTGAGAGACATACCTCATTACTGTATTATTAGAGGCTAGAGCAGCAGCAGTCAGGCAACCAGCAGATGACAGGTCTAACACATTAGAAACATAGAATTTGATGGCAGATAAGAATTTGACCAAGTAGTCTGCCCATGTACATGCTCACATACCCTAGTGTTAATATTTGTGTTGGGAGCCAATTAATCTACCAGTATATTTTTGGATTGTGGAAGAAAATTAGAGTACTCTGGGGAAACCAACACAAGCACGGGGAGAATATACAAACTCCACACAGTTATGGCCATGGTTGGAATCAAACCCATGACCTCAGTGCTGTGAGCAGGCCCGGCGACAGGGGGGTCAAAGGGTACAGGTGTGCCGGGCCCCAAGGTTCAGAGGGGCCCCATGGGTCAGGGGCAGAAAAACACCAGCACATTGCCTAAAAGTACATTTCACACCTCCACACTGCCAGCAATTTAGGTGAAACTGTTGGGCCACCCCCTTCCTCCCTCAGTCACTGCCATTGCTCATAATTTTAATGATGTTGTGAAGTCATTATATTGCGCCGGCCATTAACTGCTTGTCCTTGCCGCTGTGGTTCGCGATGCGGCCACTTAAGAAGAGGAACAGCCAGGATTGGAAGTGAATCGCCGACACAGAATCTATAAGCAGCCGCAACATTCCCATTACTATCCGACTCCCTACAGACACCCTGGCTGGAACTGCATAAGAGTGAAAGCAACACTAACTGGCAGCGTGTGGTAAGTTACAGTGACAGCAGCACTCATCTCGACAGTGACAGCTCTGCATCTCTGTGTGTGTACGCCAGTTTCTGTGATTGCGCCAGTCCCCGTCTCTGTGTGTGTGCGCCAGTCCCAGTGTGTGCGCCAGTCCCCGTCTCTGTGTGTGTGCGCCAGTCCCAGTCTCTGTGTGTGTGCGCCAGTCCCAATGTGTTAGCCAGTCTCTGTCTCTCTGTGTGTGCTCCAGTCTCTGTCTTTCCGTATGTGCTTCCCTAAATAAGGGTCGAGGGGTGGGCCCCCAGCAATATCAGTGTATGGGGCCCCATGATTTCTGTTACCGGCCCTTGCTATGAGGCAACCATTACACCATCTGCACACCTGCGCGAAGCTAAGGCTGAGGGGCTGTCAAGAATGCGGAAGATACAGTGACTCTATAAAAAAAACCTCTGCCAGTCAGGGAAACGCAGCAGTGAGGGTGGAGCTCCTCCCAGGATGTGGCCCCCAGGTAAGGGGCCCAGAACTTAGCATGTAAAGCAGAGTAGAGCACAGGGGAAAGCTGGGCTGAGCGGTTGTTAGTGGGTCCATTTCCGGCCAGATGTCATACTGAATGTGTCCTGCGCCTCCTCTCACTGGGGGAACTGTCCGTGCTGCTTGCTCACGCGATGAGTGAGTCCCACCTACAATGGGATACACCAGTCGCGGCTGCAGTGGAGGCTATGGGGCCCCGGGGCTGGTGGCTATTAGGAAGCTACGGGGGGAGAGGGTTGGGAGACGGCCCAGTGTGGAGGGACTTATATTGCACTGTCCTTCTCGGAGGGGAGACTCGGGTCCTGGTTGAGAAGAGGACATTCTTCATTTTTCCACCAGGCAGCCACAGCATGCCACCCTCTCAGACCCCAGGGCCCCTAAGCTTCCTAATAGAAGTGTCAGCCCTGCATTCATTATGTTGACATCAATAAAAAAATTATCTTTTTTAACACTGTTGTGGTAGCATCGATGTGGGTGCGCACTCCTCTTACCCATACTTGCCTACCCTCACAGAATGGCAGGAAGGCTCTCGAAAATCGGGTGGCGCTCCCGGACCCCTGGAAAGGTCAGCAAGTGTCCCACATCTGCCGCTTGGCCACCAACATCAGAGCACTAATGGGCGGTCTGAGGGGGACCCGACGACGTGATTCGCGCTGAATCGCGTCATCGTAGCTCCGCCCCCTGCTCTCCAGTGCCTGTTTCCTTGGCAATGAATATCGGGGGGCGGAGCATAATGTTTTTATGCCGCCATGCCCCAGACACGCCCCCTTACTACCGGACACGCCCCCCCCTCCCGTACACCATCCAGGCTGCCCCCTCCCGGAAGAGGGGTCAGCAATATCGGCAAGTATGCTCTTACCTGGTCACTAAAGGTCTGTCTTGCCCATTGTCAGACTGCCTGCAGTAGCTGTGGAGGATGAAAGTAGAGAGCCACAGGAGCCTCAGTTCTTTTGCAGTGCTGCTGGATGGATTTCCTGTCCTTCTGTCAGTTCTGGGCTCTTGCTGGAAAGCCAGATGGTGAGCTCCTTCTCCCTAACCAACATTGGGGTACCTGCCAGCAAGACTACCCTCCCAACAGGCTATCGAATCGAAGGCATAATGCCACGGGGGTGTGTGGCCTAATGCCGCGAGTGTGTCTATCTAGTCCCCTGCTGGCTGGGAGGAGCTCTGTCAGAACAGCCTATTCCTGAAATATCTGAAACACATCACAGAGCTCCTCCAGGCTGCGGGGCAGCTGAGAGAAACTGCCTGCCAGAAAGGATGTGAGTACTGGGGGCGGGGCCAGCTGCATCAATCGGCCCCACAGTGCTGCCGGCCTCCCGGGGAAGTTCCCGGTGACCTTTATGGCCAATCCGGCACTGGCTGGATACCACAAAACAGAAAACCATGGCAATACTGGAACACTTCACTAGGGAAAAGAGTCAGGACCATACACCATATTCACTATTTACTGTACCTTAGGATCCGTCTGGATGGGATGTATTTCCGCCAGTCACACATACCCAACCCATCTGGACACTGCTCACCACCAGCATGAAGGACAATATTTCGGGCACACATCACGTTGGCTAGGCCACGCCCCTACACGTTTTGTGTAATCACTTTGTCATAGGGCTGGCCTCTCTAACATGTTAACAGTAGAGATGAGCGGGTTTGGTTCTCAGAGAACCGAACCCCCCGAACGTCACGCTCCGAGCCCGGATACGAATCCGGCTCGGGACTTCCCACCAGACTCGGAAACCAGAACGAGGCAAAAGTCATCATCCTGCTGTCATATTCTCACGGGTTTTGGATTCCATATAAACAGCCACTTGTCGCCATTTTCACTCCAGACTTGAAGTGTGAGGGAGACAGACCTCTGTCTCTCTCTGTGGGTGGTGGCGTTGGGTGGGATCAGCGTGTGCTCTCAAGGGGTGCTGTTAGGGGTGCTGTCCTGTCACTGTGATGATAGGGGTGCTGTCCTGGCTGTCACTGGTGTTTCATGTGCTGTTAGGAGTGCTGCAGCGGTACATGGGTGTTGCTGTCACTGTGTTCTATAGGGGGCAGGGGCACCATCCTCCTGTATGCTCTAAAAATACAGGGGTGCTGGCTGTAAAAAATCTGGGGTGCAGTGAAAATAAATGTACACTGGCCCTGTTTTATATGCTGTAAAAAATATGGAGAGCAGTGAAAATAAATGTACACTAGCCCTGTCTTGTACAGTATGCTGTAAAATATCTGGGGAGCAGTGAAAATAAATGTACACTGGCCCTGTCTTGTATGCTGTAAACATTCTGGGATGCAGTAAAATAAATGTACACTGGCCCTGTCTTGTATTCTGTACAAATTCTGGGGTGCAGTAAAATAAATGTACACTGACCCTGTCTTGTATGATGTAAAAATATTGGGGTGCAGTGAAACTCAATGTACACTGTCCCTGTCTTGTATGCTGTAAAAAAATCTGGTGTGCAGTGAAAATCAATGTACACTGGCCCTGTATGTTGTAAAAATACAGGGATGCTGCTGTTAAAATAAAAGTACACTGGTCCTGTATGCTGTAAAAATACAGGGGTGCTGTTGTTAAAATAAAGGTACACTGGTCCTGTATGCTGTAAAAATACAGGGGTGCTGCTGTTAAAATAAAAGTATACTGGTCCTGTATGCTGTAAAAATACAGGGGTGCTGCTATTAAAATAAAAGTACACTAGCCCTGTATGCTGTAAAATACAGGGGTGCAATGAAAATAAATGTACACTGGCCTTGTATTGTATACTTTAAAATGACAAGGGTGTTGTGAAAATACAGAGGTGCTGGCACTGTCTGCAGTTTCAATGTCTAGCCCTGACCTTCCAAACACTGTATGGGAAGAGGAGGCTCCTACCAGCATTTGCACACTCTCTGCAAGTGCTAGGAGGAGCACCGCCAGTCCAGTTGCTGATATTGAGATTGAGGATGTCACTGTAGAAGTACACCAGGATGAGGAGGATATAGGTGTAGCTGGCGCTGTGGAGGAGGTTGACAATGAGGATTCTGATGGTGATGTGGTTTGTATGAATAATGCACCAGTGGAGACATTTGTTGGCCATGGGATGAAAAAGCCCATTGTCATGCTTGGGCAAAATACCAAAATAGCCACCTTTTCAGTGTGGAATTATTTCTCCACAAATCCGGACAACAGGTGTCAAGCCATCTGTTGCCTTTGACAATCCATAATAAGTAGGGGTAAGGACATTAACCACCTAGGAACATCCTTCCTTAAACGTCACCTGCAGCGCATTCACCATAAGTCATTGTCAAGTTCAGAAACTTTGGGAAATAGCGTAAGCAGTCCACTGACACCTAAATGATGTGGTTTTGTTTGAATATTATTTCTTTGTGAGGATGAGGATGTGAACACTGAAGGGGGAGGGGGGAATCTGAGGATGAGGATAACATCTTGCCACTGTAGAGCCAGTTTGTGCAAGGAGAGATTAATTTATTTATTTTTGGTGGGGGCCCAAACAAAACAATCATTTCAGCCAGAATCAGGTGGCAGACCATGTAGCTGAAATGACTGGTTTGTTAAAGTGTGCATGTCCTGTTTATATAACTAAGAGTGGGTGGGAGAGTCCAAGGACAATTACATCTTGCACATCTTTTCTTTGCCACATCATTCCAGGGGTGCTGCCCTATATGTGGTGCTGCCCCTCTGCCCTATCAGTCCAGGGGTGTTGCCCCACTGCCGTTTAAGTCCAGGGGTGCTCTTGCCTGTCTGCTGTTCTGTGTAATTCTCCAGGGGTGCTGCCTATGCTACAAAAGTCTATGGTTGCTGCTGTATAATTCCAGTGGTGCTGCTGTACTTGGTCCGAGGTTTAAATGAAAACCTAGAGCAGATATGAAACAAGATTTAACATCACAGACAGATTTGTGAAAACATAGCCGTAAAGGTGGAAATGGAAATTGCTATTCTGACAAAGTGTTTTTAAATATCGCGGGGAGAGACCACATTTGTGGCCAAAGTCAGTGTGACTCAGAAGAAACTGAATTATAATCCAGAACAATTGACGGAGAGGTAAAGGTGATTATTTTCTGCCGGAGCATTAGAGAGAGTTTCTTCTCAATTATTTCATGTTAGGGACTCACTCAAATGAATGGCTCCAATTAGGCAACCTTAATTTTGATTTATTATTGGTGTTCCACATTTTGGGATTATTTATTTAGAAGATGCACATTTGTTGTACAAGGATCTTCTTTTTCCTAAGGGCTGCGTAGGGTTATCGCAAGACCTTGCGGTGTTAGAAGAACAGAGCTTCAGTGATCTCGCATTGCTTCAGCTTTCCATTGCACTGCAGCACTAGATGGGCCAGGAGCTCCTGTGAGGCACAAACAGTTACTGAATAATGCCCAGTATGGAGTCTCATGGTGGTTTACAGCCAGGAAGATGTCTGGCTTGCTAGGCTGAGGCATGCTGTGGGCATGGAGGTTAGCATTGCTTCCTCTCACAGTCCTAATTATAGTATGAAATGATTTTCGACTGTAGAGTGGTAAGTTCCATTAGGGCAGGGGCTCAGTAACAAAAAATGTCACTGCACAGTCATGCTTAGTACTTTACCGAACCCACCCGAACTCAACTTGCCCCATCCAGGGCTGCTGTGGGGGTCAGGAGGGGATTCTAAAACATCTAAAGTGCTGCTTTATTTAAAAAAAAATATATAAATAAAATAAACAAGACACACAGGTATGGTCACATGCGTGTAACTGGGACACACAGGTATGCTCACATGCGTGTAACTGGGAGCTGTGAAAAACAAAAATAAGGTATCTGCCAGAAAATACGTAAATAAAAATGCAATAAAAAAATGGAAAAAAAGAAACCCACAAGATTTTCACAAAATTCTCCAGACTCCGTGGAGGGGAAAATATCCAATCTTGATCCTGTGGTATACACCAGTTTATTTGCATCCCAGCATTAAATCCGAGATTATCTTAATCCCTGAACATGGAGAAGGGGGTACAAATTTGGAGGCATTGGCCTCTAGTTTTTCAGTTTGTCCAGTAATGTGGTAATTAATAATTATACTAGGTGCTTCATCGCGCCCTACGGGCGCTCTTCACACCGTCGCAAGGGACTACACCCCCTTAACCCTTGCATGCTTTTCTGGGGTTCAATATTTGTATTATATGAAGTATTACCTGCATTCCTTTGTTAGTGGTTAAATATTGCACGATGAAAGAGCGTGCAATGGTGAAGGAGGCGCAGCCCCTTGCGATGGTGTGAACAGCGACTGCAGGACACGATGTACAGTATGTAGCGGGTGCGGGAGGACTGCAGATGGGGGAGGGTGTCTGTAGATGCTGCGGGTGGAGGGGGGGAGTGGATGCGTGGGAGAGGTCCCGGATGGGGAAGGGTCGGGAAGTGCTGTGGGTGGGGGAGGGGCAGAGGAGTGGGGGTTGCAGATGGGGGAGGGGTCCGGAGGCACTGCAGGTGGGGGAGGGGCAGGGGTGCCATGGGTGGGGGAGGGGCAGGTGCGGGATGTTGCGGATGGGTGAAGGGTTCCGGAGTTGCTGTGGGATGGGAAGGGGCGGGGGTGCCTGGGGTGGGGTAGGGGGTCCGGAGGCACTGCAGGTGGGGGAGGGGCAGGTGCGGGTGGTGCGGTGGATGGGGAAGGGAGTCTGGAGGTGCTGCAGGTGGCGGAGGAGCAGGTGCAGGGATGCCGTGGGTGGGGAGGGGTGGGTGAGGGGGGGACCGCGGATGGAGGAGGGTGTCTGCAGATGCTGTGGGAGGAGGGGGGGCAGGTGTGGGGGGAGACGTATAGGGGGAGTGGATGGTGGAGGGGGTCTGGAGGTGCTGTGGATGGTGGAGGGGCGGGGGAGTGGGAGCCGCGGGTGGTGTAGGGGTGTGTGGAGACACAGAGTGTGGGGGAGGGGTGGAGTGCCGCATGTGGTGGAGGGGAAGGTGCGGAGGTGTGGTGCATTGGGGAGGGGTCTGGAGGCACTGCAGTACTGTACCTGCCAAAAAGGTAGTTGGAGGGTATGCAGTAACAGGGCCTGGACAGGGGTGACAGGGTCAGAACAGGGGTGACGGGGCCAGGTCAGGGGTGATGGGGCCAGGACAGGAGTGACGGGGCCAGTACAGGGGTGACAGGGCAAGGACAGGGGTGACGGGGCCAGGACAGGGGTGACGGGGCCAGGACGGGCGACGGAGCCAGGACAGAAATGACAGGGACAGGATAGGGGGTGACAGGGCCAGGGTAGGGGTGGCAGGACCAGGACAGGGGTGACAGGGCCAGGATAGGGTTGACAAGGCAAGCACAAGGGTGACAGGGCCAGGATAGGGGTAACAGGGCCAGGATAAGGGTGACAGGGCCAGGATAAGGGTGACAGGGCCAGGATAAGGGTGAAAGGGCCAGGATAAGAGTGACAGGGCAAGGCCAGGGGTGACAGGGACAGGATAGGGGTGACAGGGCCAGAATAAGGGTGAAAGGGCCAGGATAAGGGTGACAGGGCAAGGCCAGGGGTGACAGGGATATGACAGAACACAGGGCACGGGAGAGATTGGTATTAGGGACAAAACAGTGGTGACAGACAGATGTCCCAGCTCTGAAGCTCCCCCGTCCTGCCAGACACAGCATTGTGCTACAGTCAGCACACGCTGCTGCGTGTTGGCAGGCCTGTGGTGTTGCAGGGAGGCAGCAGACTCCCTGCTTTGTTCTGCCTGTGCGGGTGTGTAGGAGGGAGCGACCACCCCCTCTGGATTTACGCATACTTACCTACTCTCCCGGAAGCAGCGGGAGGCTTCTGTTTTTTGGGGTAGTCCCCCACACCCCCGGAAGAGTGGGCAGGTCTCCAATATCCTGCTCGCACCCTAGTGATGCGAGCAGGATGGAGAGATAACCTCCCGCATTCGCGGGTCCGTCGGGTGGAGAAAATCCCATAAAAAAATAAAATCCCAGAATTTGCATAAGGGGCGTGGCCACGCGGGCCGCTATTAGTCCACGCCCCAAAACCCACAGCAGGCACAGCAATGAGATAGGGCCTCCCTGTCTCAAGTGCCCTGGGCCCCCCCCCGGACTCATAATCCGCCCCTGGGGGCATGCCAGCAGCTCACAGAGCGCTGGGCATGCCCCCTCACTGATGAAACCGGGAAGCCACGCCCCCTTTTCGTTGGTCACACCCCATTTTTGCCACGCGTGTGTCCCTCCTTCAGCCTGAAGAAAGTTGGGAGGTACTGTATGCACCCCTGCCTGTGCCATGCCCATACCATCTGCTTCTGCTCCTAGTCTCCTATAGATTTGCCCAGATCTGTGACTCATTTGACTAACTCCGCCCAGTGTTGTGACTCCGCCCAGCGTTAGCAAATAATGCACAAAGTCACAGATCTGGGCTATTATATAGGAGATATTTACTTGGCTGAAGTCCTTTCTGTTCCACACCAATATAGGAGTGGAGGTGAAAGCCTGTGTGTTGTTCCTGATTGTGTGTGCCTCTCTAATTTTTAATTAACTTCTTGACACTGTCCTCTTCCTCTTGCCTCTTCTTTTAATGTGAAAAGTCATCAAAGAAGCAGGTGGTATGTTTGTAGCTAGCTGTGGTTCGGAGAACTTGGCGAGCTTTTTCCAGGGGGACCACCTGTCACTGAAATGATGGGTTTATTAAACTGTGCATGTCCTGTTTAAACAACTTTGTACATCTTTTTTTTTCTTTGTATTATATACTCTTTGGGGCCTATTTTTTAAAACTGCCATTCTGTCCGCCACTGCAGTGCCACTTCTAGATGGGCCAGGTGTTTGTGCCGTCCACTTGTGTTGCTTAGCTTAGTCATCCAGCGACCTCGGTGCACCTCTTTTTTTTCTTTGCATTATGTGTTCTTTTGGGCCTAATTTTTAAAACTTCCATCCTGTCTGCCACTGCAGAGCCACTTCTAGATGGGCCAGGTGTTTGTGCCGCAACCTTTTGGCCTAAAAACAATATTGTGAGGTGTTCAGTGTTCAGAATAGACTGGAAATTAGTGGAAATGAATGTTATTGAGGTTAATAATACCGTAGGATCAAAATTACCCCCAAATTCTGTGATTTTATCTGGTTTTATGTTTTTTTCAAAAATCATTTAGATCCAAAACCAAAACTAAAATCCGAAACGGGTGGTTTTGGCAAAACCATCCAGATCCAAAACACGAGTGGGATCCAGATCCAAAACCAAAACACAAAACCTGAAAAGCTTCTGCCGCACATCTCTAGTTAACAAGGGGACAAAACCTCAGCAGCAAATCTTGCCGCTTGTT